>NW_015090830.1:17067420-17070826 GCF_001431845.1 Calidris pugnax | reverse complement strand
TTTTTTTTTTTTTTTAAAGAAGCTGTCTCCCAGGACATCACCTACATCGCCTATGAGCCTGGGACAAACCTGGGCTGCCTGAATAAGCTGAGACCTCACCAAAGTCCCTGAGCTTTGCAAGACCTCTACAAGAAGGACTTGTACCCTGAGCACATAAAGAAACACAGCCTTCCCCAGACCGAAAACACATCTGCTGTATCCCCAGACTGAAGGAATATGTATGTTGGTCAGGAAGGGCTGGCACACTGAACATTTAAAATTAGCAGTGACTACAAGCTACTGACTCTTTTTGGGCTACGGGGCTGGAAAAAATAAATGCACTTTTAAAAGAACATCCACACCTGCAAACTTTTATGACAAAGCAGGACTTCTCCACACAGCTGACATAGATGATGGCTTTGCAGCACAGCTGACAACAATCAAATGTTTGCCTGGTTGGGGGCTGCAGCAGAAGCGATTATCAGCACCTGAAGGCAGGTCACCCCAGCCACCCACAGACTTCACACCCACATGCACCTTCAGGGCAACCTGCACCAGGTATACCCATGTAATTCCACATTTTCCTGATCCTGAGAGAATGGCAAGGACCCCTCACATCTCTTTGGTAGCTCCCTTGTCAGTAACGGAAAGAGATGTCTAAGGTTGAACACTGACAAAGTTCTTCAGAAGCCAATTTTAACCAAGCCGAAGTTATTACAGGTCTGATCACATGAAGAAAACACCAAATAAAATAATTTTGGCAGGATCTACTTATAAGGAGACTCCAGCTGTGCGTTTTCAGGGTCACTTGCCATACAATTCATTGGAAGTGTCCTTGAGGTCAGGAAGTCTTTCCTTTCTGCTGCAATCCCACCATCTTTTACTGCATTTTGTAGCCTACATCTGATAAGCTGCTTTGATAGATCACAGGCTGGCTTTCTCCCATCACACCTTCAAGTTTCTACATTGCAATATAACCTTAAGGCGTCTCTAATTTTCTGGCATGAATTATTGTTTAGTGGAAAAGTAAATGCCAATACACCAAAAACCCCTGCCATGTCAGAGGAGCTCCAGAAAACAGCCGAACAGCTGTCCAGTCTCAGCCCGCTGATTTGCCAACCCTCTGGTAACAAACAATCACGTTAAATGACATTATGGTTTATGACTCGGAACTTGGAAGTTGATGAGAAATTTCTGCAGTTGATTCATACTTCCTGAGACTCATAACTAGCATTTCAATCGCGCTATTTTACTACATTACATGAATAATTTTCCTTGTTGTTACATAAGTGTCTAGATCCAAATTATCAGACCTGATTTGAATCATATGAATGTTTTTTTATTATTTTCAAAAGAAACAAATACTTTCAGGCATACTGTCTAATACTGCTCTCCTCGTGCTTTATAAAGCAGGCGGCTAAATACCTTCCAAAACACCAAATGTTCATATTTCTCCCTGAAATTAGCTCCTCTGTGAATCACCCAGCCCCTCAAAAGCACCTTGCTCCACATCCTTTAAATGCAACGTGTTATGGGGATTGCTTACAGATAGCTACAGCTGACACCATGCCTCTTCAATTCACAGCTCCCAGTACAGGTCCTGAAAGTCCCCAAGGCAAAGAACAGAGAGAGCCACCGCAGCTCTGTGTATTCAAAGGACAGAGGGGTTTGGGGAGGCTGGGAAGGGAGAAGTACAGAAGTGGTTGCCCTTTGGACTCGAAACCCATACAGTATCCCCACGTCCCAGGGTTTGAGATAGACAACAGACCACGCTGATTTCACTGACAGACAATTTCAGGATGTCTCAACCATAAGCATCGGAACTCTGAAACCGCAGCACCACCTAAACACCCTCGAACTAATTTTAAATGAGCAGGCTGAGACCCTGACAGCTACACACACGGTATGCAGAGCTACGGGGCTCTGCCCTGCTGTAAGGGCTTCATGCCCCAGGCAGCTCCGCTGTGCCTATAGGAGTTGCAGTCGCCTCTATTTCAACACAGACAAATCCTTTAACAAACGTTCACTGTGCAAGGGGGACACTTCTGACCCTTGCTTCAAAAACCACCCATCCCTCAGTACTAGAGCTAAACTTGCTCTAAATGTATACACTGTGGTATAAAGCTATTGAGTGCATCTACTGATAGCTTTCCACCGCAGTGACATATCATCCTTCTAGATGAGGAAACACACATTTTATTTTATTTTTTAAATAGAACAAGCTGTTCACAGGTGTCATTGTTCTGGCACAGAACTCTGGAAGCACTAGTGAAAAGACACAGTTTTCAGCTGACCCGCTAAGACACTTGAGCTTCACAGGAATTCCCTAAAAAAAAAAAAAAAGAAACTGCAATTTGCCAACCGAAATATTTTCATTCTCCACATTAGGCTGAATCTAATTACACTGTTTCCTTATAATTGCAGTCCAGTATTCAGAGCTCCTTCAAGTAAAAAGCTTAATGGCTTTCCCACTGAAATGCCCACCTCGGAGCCCTTCACGTCAGTAACAGGCTGACAGCGTGATCTGTTTGAAAAGCAGGTTGACGTCTAACAGAACTTATTCCAAGAGTTCCATGATACAAATGTTTATCACGTTCACTGGCTCAATCGCCAGAATTTCCTACTCAGTCACATATTCATCATCACACTAGCTCAGACCTCCTCTACAGAAAGAAAGGAGCTGGGGACACCATGGAGTAGCATTGCCCACTTTGCTCCAGCCCCAAAGGGACCTGTGCCATGCTGGACCTTGCATGGAACTAATGAACGCAACTTGTGCTCCGGCAACCACAGCAGGGGGGCTTTAATCCCAAACGACAGACTCTGACCACTGTCATCATAACAAGGACAAAAAGACTATTAAAAAATATAATGACACACCTTTTTCTTTTTTGTTCCCCTCGGGTTTTGCGTTCTGGGGCGCTTTTTTTGGGGGGGAGTGGGGGTGAGGGGTGGGAGTAATGGGAGGTTTTGCCCTTCACCGAAGCGAGCTGCCCACCTGGCCAAAACCTGCGCAGCCCGAGGTGGGTCCCGTCCGGCAGCCCCCCGCTGATCGCCGCCCTCCGCCCCACCGCGCTCCCCGGCCGGCAGCCGCCTCCTTCCCCGCGGAAGGTGCCCGGACACCGGCGGGACGCGGGTGTCCGCGGACCCTGCGGGCGGACGGACTCCGCGCACCCCGGCACTCACCCAGGTTGACGAAGCTCATGACCATGTCGGCGTCGTTGAGGAAGGCGCTGTCCTGCGAGCTGGGCAGCGGCGGCGGCGGGACGGGGGGCGGCGGGCGGCCGCTGGGCTCCGCGCCCGCGCTGCCCTCCGCGCCCTCGGCCAGGGCGTGGTAGAGGTCCAGCATGAAGCGCGGCGCCGCCGTCAGCCGCCCCGGCGGTGGGGCCGGCGGCTCCCGCGGCAGCGGCCGGGGGCGGTGGGGCAG
>NW_015090830.1:17005678-17066853 GCF_001431845.1 Calidris pugnax | reverse complement strand
GGGGCGGGACGGGAGGGGGACGGACGGCGGAGGCAGGTTCGGTGAGCGCCGGCCCCGTCGGTTGTCACCGGCTTGGTGCGCTGGAGCCGCGCTCCCCCTTAGCCGTGCGTCTCCGCTGGCTTGTTTCTTCTATTTAAAAAAGGATTTCAGCCGTCCCCGTTCCCGCTCCCAGCCCTTAGAGGACGTAGGTTAATTGTCCCGAAAATCGGCGGAGTGCTGCCTATTCTAAATCTGAAGAAGCCGCGCGGTTAATTTTAACGCTTTGCAGCACCCTATAGCTTTCTATAGGACACCTCGCACAACTTGAGCACGGAGCGTTGGTAAATGGCTAGGAACGGGTACTCCTCCCCAGCCCTGATGGATCAAGTACCGATGTGCGCTGTGAAACAGGTTATACTGGTGTTAAAGGACATACTCCTTCCTACGGCAAAGGCTGCAGCTTTGATTTCAGCCCTTTCATAAAGCGGGCGGGGGGGGAATCCAACCACCCAAACCACTCTAATAAACGGCGGTTGGGTTGAGCGAGAAGCAGCTCTCCCATATGCTGGTCTCTGACTTCATGGATCTTGCTCGGGTTGGATGAGTAAAGCCAGGCTAGCCCTGCTGAAATCAGTGCAATGGCTCTGGGTTTGAACTGGGATAATTTCATAGGAGTTGGCCCTGAGAATAATATCTGGACCATTTGAAGTCATTGGCAAAATTTCCATTAACTTTATTAGAATCAGAATCTGGCAATAAGCTCATATTCAGTTTCCCAGAGACACAGCTGAGAATATTCAAGACAGAATATGTTATTTTCAGAAGTGGAGGTTACACCAAGCATTCACTTATGTTCAAGTAAGGTTACAGATGGGTATTTTAACTGCACCAGTCAAGTAACACCGTAATGCTGGGTGTTCAAAAGCTGGTTTTGGAAAGAAAAAAATGCACCTTTAAGGAAATTTGAGCATAGATATCATGGGGGTGGAAGAGGATGAAAGTTGCTTCCACGACTCTTTCCTCATTTTCAGCTTCTGAAGACACTCAGAACTTGGGCATGAAGGTGCACGTGACAGCATGGACCCAACATGCTCCTTTTGCTACACTGGACCCTGCTACCTTCATGAAAGGTCTGCATCATCCCCTAAGGAGTTGGGAAGGCAATGTCCAGGGAAACTTTTGTTCTGCTGATTAATGTATCCACTTTTCACAGCTTAGCACTATGGGGCTGGTTTGATTAAACAGGGAGGGGAGGGCTCATTCCCAGAGAGGAACGAGCCTTCTGCAAGGCGGGGTGGGCTCCCACTGGGAAAACCCAGGCTCCTGGGAGGAGAGCCTGATGCACAAGCTATCCTGCATTCCTCCTAGCCTGCCAAGGAGGTGTTTTATAGTCACTTTAGGAGGGACATTTGGAGGCTGGGAGGAAGTACAGGAGCCCTGATGTCAGTGAGAGCGATTTCCCAGACAGGTATTTATCCTGCAGGTGGTGAGGGAGGAGAATAGCCACTTCTGTGCCATTCACTTCCCGGTTTCTGAGCCTGTTTGGATGTAGTTCATGTCGCTCTCTCCAGCAGAGCTTTGTAGCCTCTGCTTCCTGTTTTGACAGCAACAGAGGGAAGTGTTCTATTATAGTTATCTCCAAAGAATGAACCCTCCAACCAAAGAATCCCCAGCTCCTCTTGAACTTGGTCAGAGATGGTGCGCATTTAGCAACAGACACTGTTAAACTCCAGGGCAGCTGAGGGGCGTTTCTGCTCTTCAGATACTCAAATGTGTATCACCTATACGTTTTTATTCTGAAAGAAAAATATTTGAAATACTGCCATTTGCATAGGGGTTACTGCAATACATAGCAGCTGTAATAACGGCTAGCAGCATTTGGGTATCTGAGTTTGATGCCATCTGGGGACAGGGACACACAGCAAACCTTCCAGTACTTCCCTGGTAAATTGCCTTATGCTGAGGGAAGTTCCCATGTGTAGCTAGGAAGCTAACACCCTCCTTAGGAAGTCATTGCACTTTTTGTTAAGTTTAACTTAAGTCTTTCACTTCTTTTTTTTAACAGTACTTCCCAAAGATGTACACTATCTATCCCTATAGACGTGAATGCTTTACTATAGGTTTTGGCTAACATTATCAGACCTAGGAAAGTCACTGCATCACTCAGCAACTTGTTGAGGGGTGAAAGAATTAGGTCTTCTTACAGAGGTCACCTACAGCAACAGAGTTCAGCTATTCCTGCTATCTGAAAAGTCAAAGGATTTTAAGACTTTGGCGAAGAACTGAATACCTAAGTCTCTGGAGGAGCGCAAAGGCTCTGTGCTCAGCAGCTGCTACAGGCTGACACACATGTTTTAAGAGTTAATTAAACATATATTGTCGTGCTACTGGCAGAACTTTCCACTTGCCAAGGAGCCTTCGTAGCATATCCGCCATCCAAAACTCTGCGTTAACATTTACTTTCACTCAGACTTTCCTTTCACTGTCATATCGTCAAAAATGCTCTCAGGCTTCTGGGTATCAGTTCAGGTCAGCAGCTTTCCCTGCTCATGACGGACATCTGGTGGCAAAGTGGAGAAATTCGGGTCTGTTCCTGGAAGTTTCCCCTCGTTGGCAAGTTAGCAATAAAACTTTATTTTTTTTTCTTTTTCTCTGAAATAAATTTAAAAAAACCTCTCATAATTCAGAGAGGCCTCCTACCTCCCCCAGAAAAAATCCTTATTTAATTTTCTGCCCGTAAGCTAAAATCTTCAGTCTTTATTCAAAAATGCCGCACCTGCTCAGTGCTTTGTGGGGAACATGCTGCCGTGAACAGAGCCTGTACCCCACAGGACTCCGGTTCCAAGGTGTGGCGTGGTGCCAGCAAGGATTAACTACAGCAGTTAATTTCTTCTGGCGGTGCCAGTGTTTAGGTTGTATGTAATTAAAATCTGGGCTACCTGTTTCTAGCCGCAAAGGATCGGTTGGGGTTTCAGTTGTCTTCATTTAGCAAATCATTCCTTGCTCTTATTTAAGCAAATTAAGTTTTTTGGTTGTTTTAGCTTGTGCAAGGTATAAGGAGCAGCTATGGTCATATGAAACACTGAAATGGTAAAAAGGCGATTTAACTTTAGTTGGAAGCTTTCAGAATTTAAAGAAAGCAACCAAACAGAAAAATGGAGGCATTCCATTGCTATGCCTTAAAACACACCATCTCATCTGGATTCATGAGGCAAAACCTTTGTCAATGCTCTTAGGTGTACACCTTCCCAGGTACCAAGGTTACACAGCTCTAGCAGAATGACAGACCACCTGGTCTAGTGGGAGGTGTCACACCCATCCCAGGGGGTTTGGAACTCGATGATCTTCAAGGTCCCTTCCAACTCTAACCATTCTATGATATACCTTCGGTTTAATTTTTTCCAGGGCTAGTAATACTTTTGAGTATAGCATAGAACTTACTATTGTAGGCATCCCTTCTCCAGCTCTTGAAAACAGAAAAACATTTGGCTTTCAGAACTTTGCATTCCCACCTTCCCTCCAGCTGAACCATCGGCTGCCGAAGAGCCTGCAACAAACCCAGGCTCATGCACTTAGGGGTCAGCAAGGACACCGCAGTAAGGGCAGCTTCTGTCTTCACACTTGTTTTGCCAAGCAAAGGCAGGTATTTTTTTAAAGCAACGTGGAAGAGCTGTAAGTAATGAAGAATGACGTTTGCTTTCTAAAAAAACCCTCAAAAAAGCTATGTTGTACAATAATGACATAGCTGGAATGGACTATTTTCAGTCCCGCGCTTGGAGAGGCTGAAAATGCAAACATGCCTCCTAATTTTAGTGTACTGGTTTCCAAGGTCTGCTTGTGAAATGGGAAAGAGTGGTTGAGTATAATCTTAGTTCAAAGATCGAAGCAGGCTAAAAACAGTATTTGCCATGAAAGCTCAATTTTTTCCTTTCGCTTGCTTAA
The DNA here is from genome assembly GCF_001431845.1 of Calidris pugnax. NCBI lineage: Eukaryota > Metazoa > Chordata > Aves > Charadriiformes > Scolopacidae > Calidris > Calidris pugnax. The sequence continues at coordinate 17,062,932 of NW_015090830.1, read as the reverse complement.
CTTACTTTCTCCATTGCAAGTAGGGACAGTTGAAAAATAGTAACATCATCTTATTTGCACATACCAAACCACTACTTTCTTTACTCAGAAATCTCATCTAAAAATACGCAATAATGATTTCCCTAAAAAAGGGTTATAAATATTAATTCAACAACACGACCGGACCGCTCTCCTCGCAAAAGCAAACAGCTAAGAGTGAAGTTAATCCCAGTATGCGTTTCACAAACAATTCCAACTCTGTTCCAACTCTGGCCACCACCTCCACCCTATCAAGGATATACTTATGTGCGAACAATTATAGCATATAGTTTATTTGAAGTCAACAGTATCAAGGGAAACTGACCTGAAATGGCAGCAATTAAATAAATATTAATATATCATATCATTAATATATTTTCTCTGAGTCTTTTCATGGTATTTGCTTTTCATTTTATTTTTGCTGGTAATGCTTTTTCTGTTTAAAATGGAGAAAAGTAAATCTTTGACTGTAAAAGAGAAACAGTAAAATCTGCTCTGTACAGGGTGTGAATTAGACTTAGTCAACTGGAAAGGCAGTTACATCAATCTCAATTCTACACGTAAAGAGTAAGTGAGAGGCCAGTAAAGGTGGAAATAGCCAACATGAGGTAAGAGTCTGCCTTTCAGCTGTCACAGACAACAACAGTAGCAAAGATACATCTTGTAGTCCATATAAGCTGGGCTGCGGGCACACCTGTGCTACCACCCGTCCTTCTGCCCCTCTGCAGATATCCCCACATCTATTGGGTAATGATGACACCAGTACAAAAGACACACTGCTGTGTCCAGCCTGTGTAGATGGCTTCAGCTGAGTTTGTGTCCTCCAGTGGGGTCTCGGAGAAAGAACCAAATTTCTTTGGAATGATAAAAACTAGAGAGGTACCCGCCTGCGAGCACGTGAGTGCTGCAAAGAGAGATGATGAGAGAGAGGTCCTCACACCATCCTCAGCTGGTGTTGGCTGGTCAGCTGTCAGCCCATGTCCCTCTATGTACATTGTCTGGTGTCCCAAGCAGTGAAAATTAAACACTGATTGAGGTAACTCCTAAGTGAGGATGAACTGAAACGCTGTGGTTTTAGCAGGTGAGTCATGACTTTGAGAGTCACATAAGGTACAATGAATGGATGCCAAAATGTCTGTATGATAGGTTAAGGTTAGGAAAGGATGAAGGGGTAAAGGGGAGTCCATATGTAGATCTTTATTGGGCTCTCCATTTTCAAATATTTGATCTGGATTTAGGTTATAATGCTTTCAATTAATAAACATGCATTAGTAATCCTGAATCTGGCATACATTTTTGTCTAGCGATTTATGTTTGTTCTTTGTGCAAAGAACCGCATGGAAGCAGAAAGCTTTTCTGTTAGACCAGCTCAGCTTTAAACCTTGGCAAATTAACAGAAGGGGCTAAATTAACAGAAGAGCCCTCTTTCAAGTGTTGGAAGCTCTTTCGAAGCTTGTAGGAGTTGCCATTTCTGCCCCTGTGCCAGTGGGTTTCTCAAATGGTGATCTCCATGAGCTCATAAAAGCCATTGCAACTGGGTAAAGAAACCAGAAAACTAGAAAAATATGAATAGTTTCAAGTAAGATTTATAACTGCAGAATGTGCCGTGTGTTATCAGATGGGAGTTACACTTCACAGGTTTGGGACGATATTAATCTAAACAATCTATCCATTATAAAGCTGTGTGCCCAACACACCTGAGTTTCTGTTTTAACTCTTCATGTTTTCCTGAAGGGGGAAAGACTCCCAAGATAGTGCAGGATTCTGTATTAGCCAGGTACTAGAATTGGGGAATGATTTCTCTCTCAATGTGATAAGGATGGGGTTCAGGTGTTTTCCCTCAGATATTACACATTTTTATACAGATTTTATATACATTTATACAGATAAAGGAAAAAGTGTGTTTTTGAGATACAGGGGCCTGGTCTTCACCTTTTGCTTTGGAACAAAAAAATTAAAAAACAAAACCACCACCCCCCCCCAAAAAAAAACAAAAAAAAACAAAGCAGCAAGACCAATGATAATAATTACGGAAAGAACAGCTGTTAAGATTGCTAGCAAATATTGCAGAATGGGACTGGAAAATATCCTGGAGAGAACAAAACTAGGGGGAAAAAAAAAGTTCTGAAATCTTATTTAAAGTAACTCTGACGAGGTCTGCTCTGACCAGTGTGCAAAATATGTCTTTTCAACAACACTTTTGGGCTAGACCCAAATAGCAGGAGGCCACAGCAGGGACTGCCAGATTATTTAAGTCTGAAAATACAAATGCTGTTCCCAGCAGCATCCCATTGTAGAGGCAGCTGAACTCGGACTGCCTTTCCCTCACCAATTTGCGCACAGGGGTGAGTCTTCTAAGTCCCTAAGCACCCTCTAAAAATAAATGGTAGAGATCGTCCCTTGCTGCAGTAGACTCAGAAGCTGTTTCATGCCTGAAAGCCAAGTGCCCTCACACCCATCCCACCCTGGTGGACATCTTCCTCCTTGGTAGGGCAGCTGCAGGGAGTGTGGTGGGCAGACGTTGTCTCCCATCCTTAGCCACCTGTGAGGTTTCCCCACTGCCAACGTACCCACTTCTTGTGGCAGAGCTGCCACTGAAGGGTTTTCTATCTTGTGGCCTCTTCACACACATTTCCTACGGTTCTTTGCTGCTTATGGACATTTGGTAGGTGCCACTCAGTCTCATTCACATTCGCTTTAAAAGATGCCTCATACAGTGCCAACCCAAACATGGGTATTTTATGAAAAAGCAGGGTCTCAGAAGGCACACTGCACTGGACAGCAAGCCTACAAAGGGACTCCTAGAAATTAAGAACGGTAGCAGCTTACAAAAATTGAAAAACCCTATTGTCTTATAGCTGAGACTTTTCTTTCATACTTCAGGAATGAAACACTCCCTCACCCTCCAAAGAGGATATTTTTCAACACCTGTCCTTAATGTCATGGCTAATAGCCTTAGGGATTAGTTCCTTAGGGGAACTAATTTAACCAGGAGGATGGTCTTCACTTTTTGCTTTGGAACAAAAAAATAAAAAAAAAAACCCCCCCCCCCCCCCCCAAAAAAAAAAAAAAAAAACAAAGCAGCAAGACCAATGATAATAATTACGGAAAGAACAGCTGTTAAGATTGCTAGCAAATATTGCAGAATGGGACTGGAAAATATCCTGGAGAGAACAAAACTAGGGGGAAAAAAAAAGTTCTGAAATCTTATTTAAAGTAACTCTGACGAGGTCTGCTCTGACCAGTGTGCAAAATATGTCTTTTCAACAACACTTTTGGGCTAGACCCAAATAGCAGGAGGCCACAGCAGGGACTGCCAGATTATTTAAGTCTGAAAATACAAATGCTGTTCCCAGCAGCATCCCATTGTAGAGGCAGCTGAACTCGGACTGCCTTTCCCTCACCAATTTGCGCACAGGGGTGAGTCTTCTAAGTCCCTAAGCACCCTCTAAAAATAAATGGTAGAGATCGTCCCTTGCTGCAGTAGACTCAGAAGCTGTTTCATGCCTGAAAGCCAAGTGCCCTCACACCCATCCCACCCTGGTGGACATCTTCCTCCTTGGTAGGGCAGCTGCAGGGAGTGTGGTGGGCAGACGTTGTCTCCCATCCTTAGCCACCTGTGAGGTTTCCCCACTGCCAACGTACCCACTTCTTGTGGCAGAGCTGCCACTGAAGGGTTTTCTATCTTGTGGCCTCTTCACACACATTTCCTACGGTTCTTTGCTGCTTATGGACGTTTGGTAGGTGCCACTCAGTCTCATTCACATTCGCTTTAAAAGATGCCTCATACAGTGCCAACCCAAACATGGGTATTTTATGAAAAAGCAGGGTCTCAGAAGGCACACTGCACTGGACAGCAAGCCTACAAAGGGACTCCTAGAAATTAAGAACGGTAGCAGCTTACAAAAATTGAAAAACCCTATTGTCTTATAGCTGAGACTTTTCTTTCATACTTCAGGAATGAAACACTCCCTCACCCTCCAAAGAGGATATTTTTCAACACCTGTCCTTAATGTCATGGCTAATAGCCTTAGGGATTAGTTCCTTAGGGGAACTAATTTAACCAGGAGGAAAGGGGACATGAGGTCTTCCCAAACACAATTTAACGTTTGGATTTAAGAGGTGCCCATTGCAATAATAATTTTGTTAACAAGTCAGGAGAAGAGCTGAGGTAAGAGGCAGTCATATATCAATTTAAGCTGAAGAGATGCAGCTGCTACTGTGTGCTAAACAAGTTTCCATGCCAGCTCAAGATGAGGTAACTCAGAAAAGAAAGTAATCATTTTTCTTTCTACAGGAAATGTTTAGAGGCTTATAGAAAAGATTTTATACATTTGCCTTCTGGAAGTAGGTCCTACAGTGATCACAGAGAAAGAAATGTGGTTTCTTTAAAGGCTATTAGGAGGAAGCCTTTTAAAAGAAATCTATTCCTGTGTTCTTAGCCTTCTCTAAATTAACAAAATCTCCTCCTTGGTGAAGCAAAAGTGATAACCAGCTAGTAATTGCATTGCTTATGGGAGGCTCCAAGTTTCCAGAGCAACAGCACGCCTGTAATGCAAGGCTTGTCTTTGTTAGCTCAAAGCAGAGCTCAAATTTTCTGTCTCAGCCAGCTCACACACAAGCTCCAAAGCCTCCATCCTTCCTGTGGGGTGCCAGCAGCCCAGACCTGGCCGAGCCCTGAGGGGATGCAGGCTGAGAGGTCGCGGCTGCCGATGCTCGAGCTGGGAAAGCCAGGTGGGACATGGCAACTCGGTGTCATTGGGCTGTAACACAGTGTGACTGTTCCCTCCAGCTAGCACCCCCACGCAGGCCAGCACAACTGTAGGTGCTGGCTTGTGATCATGGCATTGAAAAGCAGGTAAGAGCTGCCCTTGCCAGCCACAGCCTCAGCAACGCCATTTGGGAGGGACCTGGGTCACTGATCTGCTCTGGATCAGCGTGGGTCTTTGCTCATACGTAAAGAGGTGCCTTGCACCGGGCAGAAAGCGTAACCCCTAACATATTGGTACTGTTTTCATATTTAACAAGTACAGTACTACAATAAATAATGTAAAACAATAAATAAATAATGTCAACTAGAAGATAGGATTAGCTTAAAACCATGTAGCTGCAGCGTGTAGAAGTAACTTGCCTGAGCTGAGAAGGCAGCTCAGCTCCAAGCAGTTTTGGGGAGAGGGCCAATGCTACGGCAGCTGCAGAATCATGTCCCCCTTTTTGCACCGCGCAGATGGTCACATTCAGGACAAGGTCTCTGCCCCTTCTTTGTCAGACTGATACACTTTGCTTCAGTTCTTCGCCGTCGGACTGACACACAGCCAACTTGCAGTAGTTTATTCTACGCTGTGCCATGGGGACTCCTCCAGCAAAAAACCAACAGCCTCAGAAACAAGCAATTGAAAGGTCATTTCCAGGCACTTTTGAGACACTTGGTGGAACTCTGAACCACAGCTCAGACACCAGATGCTGCACTATCATAATGCTCTTCCCAGGCTTTCTAGTCTAGCACTGTGGCTACCCTCTAACTCATAGAAGCAGGGTGGTGGGACAGCCCTTGAAGACATGTCTAGGGCTGCAGGACCCTCACTTTCCCTGCTTTGAAATGAAATGTTGTCTGGACTGCTCTCTGGGGCTGAACCCCTGGGCAAGGAAGGCTCACATCCGCACCACCGCTCCCTCACTCCCCAGGATTGCCCCTGGTCTGCACTATCAGCCCACCCATCTCAGCAACCATTTGAGATGGTGCTACCCGGCCAAAATAATGCCTGAGACCACTGCATTCAACTGTGCTGTTCCAGGATCTAGGAATGTAATGGGGCACTGCTTGATATATGGGCACAGACATAGCACGAGTGCCTGCCAAACCATGATGCAGGCTGGCTGCTTCGTGACCATCCTTCGTGGCAGCATAGGAAAGGGCACTGCTCTCAGCCCTGGGCAAGCAGCTGCGATCTGTGTTGATGTGAATTAAAAACATGACTCATTTTTCAAAAGGCTACTCGAGGGTTTGGGCAGTTTTTTCGAACTGCTGGGCAGAGCTCCCAGTGGAAACACAGCGTTCAACTTGGGAGGGAAACATTTCTAAGCTAACTTCTTGCTTAGAGTAATTCTAGTCTCTTACGACGTCTTTATTTCACTCGGCTTTGAAGAGATAGAGGAGGCAGATAATTAATTATAAAAGACAGTTTAAAAAAAAAAAACCCTCCAAAAAAAACCACCAGTCATTCTAGAGTCTTACAGCCACAAGACAAAACCTATACACCAGTGACAGCATATGGGCCCTTGTTTGTGTGGAACCAAACGCTTGCAGCTGATCTCCATTAGAAAAGCCTCTGTTCACTTCCCTCGCCCAAAACGATAGGGAAATCCACTTCATTTTCTTCAAACCATATGACAACATTTGGCAAGTTTTGTTTCCTCCCCTTTAAAATAAAATAAAGCAATAAAATATGATAACAGTCCATCAAGTGATGTTCCAGTTTCATTTACGTGATGTTCAGAACAGTTTGTGGCAATAAAAGGAATGGGTACTTGAATGAGGTATTATGGTTAGCAGCCTGCGAGAAGATATATTTAGTTTAAATACTAATAATAGCCTAATAGCAGCAAGGCAAGATAATGGAATGTGACAGATGTTGGATGTTCTCCCTTTGCACTGTGCCAGATGTATATTTTAAATTACTGTTTGCATCATGAAAGGTCCAAGAGGCCTCAGTTTTGGATTCAGAGCCCTACGAGGCTGGACTCTGCAAACAAATATTCAATCCCTTCCCTAAAAATGGAAATTACAAGTTATTTTTATCACATGTATCGATATTTTTGCATAGCCTAGTCTTCTTAGAGCAGCTCTAAAGGTGGCACGGTCAAAAAGCTCACATGAAAGCCCACTTATTTCCCTACGCAGGTCATTCTGTAGTAACCTTGGTTTCATTCAGCAGTAACCATGGCCGTGGGGAGCACTGCTTGGCGAGGTGAGGACTCCACGCTGGCTGCCTGGACTGAGATCCAAAGCTCCTAGGGGATCACTTCATTTGGGCAATCAAACAGTGCCCCTGCCAATTGGGGAAACCCTTTCCAAGAGCAGAAGCATACCGATATTATAGACTCTTCCTCTGAATTAGGTTCATGCCAGAAACTGCACAATTAAGCACTATCATTAGAAAGGTTTTTTAGTATTTGCCCTTCAGAGTCACATTTGAAGAGGGAAAAAATTACGTATAATGTCAATTGCAGGTTAATTTTATAGAAACCACTCTGAAAATGACAGTGTTGACTTCTGTGTTTTCCTCCCACCAGTGATACCTAATACTCATTTCCAAGTTATTCATCAGTAGTATGAAATCAGCCTCCATTTCTAGACTTAGACTATGCCCATTCCTTCACGGGCACATACGAAAATGCATCCACATTGGTCCAGACTATACCCTGAAACATGATTTTGTAGACTTGATGCCATCACCAGCATTTTACAGATGCTGTAAATTAGTAAATCATTTGGCCAGTGCTGCAGCAGGAGTAGGAGTTTCCAGCTCACATCCTCTTTACCTTGTGAGAAGTAAAAAACAGAGACCTGCTGGGAATCTCTATAATCCATGGAGTAAGAGCTGCTTTCCCACAGCAACTCTCCAGATTAGGACTGTATTATAATTACATGCTGAGATGAGCTGATGTTGCTGCAAATAACTCCAAAGGGTCAGTGTTGTCTTCCATGTGATTGCTCTGTGCCTTGGTAAATTACCTACTCTGACACCAACGTAACTCTCAGGAGTTACAAGCAGCAAGACAACCACCATCCCCTGTTCTACCAACAGACATCATTTGGGTCTGAATCACACACACACCAGAGGACATCCACACCTCATGTCTCCAATCGTACCCACCTGAGCTCCTACCATCATCAGAGTGCACCTGGATATCTCAACATTTCACAATGCCTCTGTGAGAAAGACAAGACTGATTTTCACCCAGAGAGCTACGGAACAGGGAGACACAAACAGTCATTCTGTGGTTAGATGGGAAATTGAGCGCTGGATCCTGTTTTTCTGATTTCCAACCAGGGCCCTATACATTAGTCTATTTTTCCTCCAATAACAGATTCAAGCTGTGACAGGACTCTAACATATGGATTTCCTCCCCTCCAAGGTTTTTGAGCATTTGGGTTTTGATCAGCCACTGTCACCACCATGTTTCTTCAAAGAGATGCTCTGAACTGTTCTAATGAGCATCAGCCGCAATCTGAAACAGGGAGAAAGGGAGAAATGGTTCACAGATCCTCAGAGCTACTATGCGGATATGTGGTTGGGATCAAAGGGGACTGCAGATGACAACAGCAGTGCTTAAAAGAGAACTTGAGAGTTGTCTTTTCTTGCAAAAAGTTTTATATAACCGCACCACTTTGTTCTCAAATATTTAAACAGGTTAGTGACAATGAATAATTATAACATGACAACATATTGAAGCCAGTGTGGTGAAAGTGCTTTGTATTCCCAGGCACCCTACAGTCGTCATCATCTTCAATATCTGACCATAACTCACATCCAAGAAAGTATTAGAACAAACCAGGCTGCTAACAAATGAATAATTAGATATATCCTTGATTAACTACTTCCTTTACATAGAGGCCCGTGTGTTGACTATACTACAGTGTCGTCAATAAAATCCTTGGCTGCTTAAGTCAGAGCGCACAACTCCGTGCTGTGAAGTACAGTCACAACATGACAACTCTTCACAAAGGTGGTTTTTATAGTTCAAACCATGCACGAATTAAAGAAAACTCTCCAAAGAAGAGAGGAAATGAAGATACAGAGATCCAACACTTCCCAGCAGCTGTCATATGGCTCTTGTCTGTCATCCCAAGCCCCTTCCAAAAATGGCTTGGGCTTTACTGCTTGAAATAAAGTGGCAAACAGGACTGAGTATCGCTGCCAGTACAGGGAGCTGCACAACTCTGCAGGTCTGAGCCTCTCCAGCCCCTTCCTAACACCCTATTCCTCAAACGTTCCTTTGCTTCTGTGAACCCGACCTGAGGCTCCATAATCTTACAACTCCTCCTCTCTATAACATACTTCCTACAAGGACAACAAAAGAAAATACTTCAATAATATGCTTTTATGCACTCTGCTTTCACAGGATTTCCCAGATATCTCTGACTTCCAAAGATGTGGTTTGGTAAACCACAAAGGGTTTTCTTTGTTTGTTAGTTAAAATGGGAACTCATCTTTAGTTTTAATTGTGGATAAGCTATTATAGTCCTTTGGGCCATAACTTTAACCAAACACATTTAATATTTTTAGTTTCCATTTTCTTTGTGCACAAACTATTTTTGCTGGAAAAAGTGGTAGAATTTAAGAATATTTCTTAGTTGTAGTTATAATTGCTAGGTATGCTTTTAATGGAATTTAAATTAACAGTTGATTGATTTAAATTAACAGTAACTGCATAAACAAAACATCCTATGTCATGGTAGCACTGCAAGTGAATTATTCGCTTTAGAAAAGCTTTTGAAATGTTTCCAGGTTAGAGAGAATGGGAAGAACTGCAGAATAATAATAAGAAACAATCAATGCAAGAGCTGGAGAGACTGGAGCAAGTGGAAAAACCAAGTGCAGGTATTGCCAGGGACACACTGGAGGCTACTACAGTTGGTTCAACAGAACCAGCTACTGAAATCACAGCCTGCCCTCAAAACGGAACAGAAAAAACTGCTTCCCCAACATCCCCCTGCTATTGCCCCTTGCCCAAAAGCCTTGCTGGTCCTGTTTTGGGCTGCCTTTGATTTTCCTCTCTCTGTTCAGTAGGACCCAGAAGTCCCCATCCCTCATGTGTAGGAATCCAGCACCTCCTAACTCTCCTCTCTTTCACCACATGCCAAATCACCCCAAGTGCACCACTGCTCCTTCTCCAGGATACTTCTCCTGGTAGTCTCTGACACCTGTATAGTGACTGGGACCTCTGTGAATATTAGCCCTAAGCATCAAATCCAAAGGAAAGTTATAAGTTATTCCCCTCAGGTAGTAAATAAGTGGGTGAAATAATATTAGTTCTGTCATTTAGGGTGGATTTTTAAACATATTTAAGGACCAAGCATGGTGTGAGGCACTAGAAGAATTTCCAAAAATCACATCAGGAGTTCCCATCAATTTAAATAGAAATCAGGCAATTTAAAACATCAGAAAATCCCATGTATGTGAACATACCTCCATGCAACAAGCACTTTAGTATCTTTAAAGACATGTCTTTTACTTATTGCCACTGCAAACTTACATGTTCAAAATACAAAGTTGAAAATATATTTTTATCACTATATTCAAAATAATTACTTGGAGTGTTTAACTGAACTAATAAATGATTCCCTTTGGTTTCACTCTTAGTACATTTGGCCTTTTTAGCAGCGTCATGGTTTCATTCAGTCCACTGCAGAATAGACAAAATGATGGTCTTTTCTCACATCCCTTCCTAAACACAGCACAGCAGTATTTGCAAATTATCTCTTTCTTTTCCTGTTGACAGCTCTGACTGATTATAATTTACAGTCATCTTGGATTACTATATATTAACAAAGTGTCTTGCTACCATTGACAGCACATGTTCAAGGTCCATTCAAATTCAGCCTCTTTGCACTTATCACTATATTAACTGAAGTCATTGTCAGGTTTCTTTTTCAAGTTTGCCTTAAAAAGCTGGCAATTAAAAAAACTGACAAAAGAAAAAGAATGGCAAATCACAAGAGATTAGGTCTTATTTTCAAGTGGGTTTGCAACCTTAAGTTTGCAAACCTAGAGCACGCATAAAACAGATGCCTGTAGGCTGAAGAGCACAATTTGAAACAGGATAAATGGTTTGCCTATGTATAATCAGTGTGCGTGCATATGTACACGGAAGAGACTGTGAATGTAACAGTAGTTTTGGATATTCAGCATTTGCCTTTTCTATAGACACTTTCTCAAAAGCACCCCGAAGTGAGGCAGAGGACACCAAAGAGCTCTTTCCTCCAAAGCACTTTGCCGGTTGGCTAGAAGGAATACTTCAAGTCCACCTGCACTGCATACCTGCTTCTTTCAGCAGTCCCTGCTTAGGAGAACTTTCATGAGGCAGAATGGCATTGAAATTTAAAAAAAACCACCAAACATACATATGTATACATTTATGTACTGTTAGTATAAAAGAACCTAATTCCACAGAAACACACTTCAGTGGATAGACAGGATGGAGGATGCAAAGATTTCATCTAAGACCTCAGACCTGTGCCTGACCTGCAGTATTTACAAGCTTGTGCATTGCAGTGATTCTGTTTGCAGCCACTGCACATCAGCTGTGCATGCCGATCCTGGATTTGTTTTGACCAGTTTGTGTTTTTATTAGTATAGTTTGCTTACCTTATTGGAGACTGCTCTAGTGTGATACACCCCAAACACCTAGCAGTATAATAAAACTGAATGAGAGCCACTTCCATTTAATCAGATCTGTATGAGCGAAAAGGTGATCCAACAAACACTCACCCAAAGCCAAGGTTTTAACTGGTGGTAAGCAAGAGTTAACAGATGTGAATTTCTAAGCTCCAACACAGAAGCTTCCCTACACAGGCTAAATAAAACTGCAAACCCAAATGCAACCTCAGGTGCATCTACATAACCCCACATTTCTCTCTAGTAACAACTGTGTAAAGTCTATTAGTCTTTCGGCTGTAGGATAAACCTTAGACAAATTACTCTTTTTTTTTTTAATTTACAAATTGCTAAAGTTGGGTTTTGGGCTGGGTTCTTTTTTTTCCCCAGTAGGAAAAATACGGCTCTGACGGTAAATTTAAGTCTACTGTCAAACCTACTTTTCTTAGTTATTTTTCACAGAGGCTTAGAAGCCATCTGTGGAGTCCCTAAGATCTGAGCATTAAAAACTGAAAATCTCTATTTTAGACAATGCAGCTGCACAAACCACAGTTTGGATAATAGGGACTTTGTTACTGGTTGTCACATAGACAGCAGACAGAACCCTCTTTGACTTTCCCTGCCCAGGTTAAGATTTTTAGGTGCTAGCATCTAGAATAAACACTCCATTTTAACTTGTAAACTAAGCAAGAATGTCCATGGACATGAAACCTTTCTCACTACCTTTTCCATTGATTCACTCTTCAAAACCAAACTGAGCTTTAAATTAATGCACAAATCTGACACAGGACAAAACAACATTTAAATTACCATTGATAAATACCCAGCCAAAAGTAATTACTTCTTCTACTGTGGCTCATTACGAAAGCATTCCATTAAAGCTGTAGAGTTAAATAATGAAGGAGATGACAGAGTTAAGGTTCAGTGTGCTACTGCGCAAATGTGAAAATGTTTGTAAAATGCCCAGAGAGCATTTTCCAAAGGCTGGATCTTTCTCTCTGTATTTTCTTACAACTTTAGTTCTTCCTAACATCTCTTTACTGACAAAGAGAATCTTGTAATTTCTGCCTGGCTGGAGCTGGAGGGAACCAGGTGGGCTACGAAGGGTTGGCGGGGCAATGGTAAAGGGGAGAAGGAGCACTGGATTTCAGAGGACTTAAGCTGAACATCACTGTGGCTACTGGCCACTGTAGCTGGGCTGAGTGCAAGAATATGTGGAGAGGATGGGTTTGAGCTGAGAGAGTTAGAGGGGGCTGGATACTGTCTGCAGAAGGAACTCAATGCCATTATATAAAACATGAAAAGTAGGTTAAAATTTTACTAGGTTAAAATGCCGGATAAGACCAACATGACCACTGACTGAATTCACATGATTAAGTTCTTTTCTGCATGATGGTTTTGGCTAGGTATCAATGCCCTATAACCCTGTTAGTACAGTAAGAATAGAGAGTGATAACTGATAGAATATCATCTTGCTTAACAGCTTAGCTTGATTTCTCCCATTGTGCTCAAATTTCACATTGCAATATCTCTGTGATAACTAGGCATAAATGTACAGCACTAAGCATTGAGCACCACTGATACATAGCAGAGAAATAACTTGTGTGATTGTGTCCCACGACCAGCCCACAGAGTTTTACACTTCTGGCATACCCACTTCATACTGTCCTGTTCATTAATTTATCATGATTCATCTTTCAAGTGTTTAGTCAGTTTGTTCATGCCTCCATTGCTCCTATTGGAAAGCTGTTCCAGAGGCCCAGAGCTCTGATACTGGGAACTCTCCTATTTCCAGTCTAAAGTTATTCAGAACCAGTTTATGCCCCTGCTTCTTATTTGGTGCTGCAGAATCTGCAGCAGGAGAGTAAAGAGTCACAAAATGCAATCCATACTCTCAACAGGCGAGTACTTTAAAAATAGCATACAGTTCAGCCTATACCTTTTGTTAGGCAACCTCAAGCTGGTTTAGAAGCCTGCAGCAGATTTCTTACTGCCTTTAGCAAAAGAAAGAACAGAAGTGTGATGCTGTTCACAATGACCCATGAACAGCTTTAAACAGACCAGATATTCTACTCAGTGGAAGTATGTCGAGGCTAAGATTCTTAGGATTACATGAATAAAGCATTTGGAAAATGAACTTTCAGGAAGCAAACCCTCTGTATTAGTTACATAGCTTTGTCTGTCAAAAACCAAGAGTGATCTCCAAATGAGAGAAGCTGCTGCAAATTTCAGGTGATACAACTGCCCTGTTTCCATTTCAATTGGAAAAGCCTACTGACCTTGCTGGCTCTAACATTACCTGAGGTGAGACCAGAAGAGATACAGTGAAGAGAGATAGATACCGATACCTGTGAATCCAATACTGATACCTGTGTATCTAATTCAAGCGTTTGCTTTCTGAAACTGTATCCACGTGCATTGCTTTTTATTAACAGGCCATTATGAATTGCCTCTGGCAAATTCACTGCTAATGGAAATGTAAACATGTCCCTTGATACTGTCTAAAATGATTTATAAGGAACAGAGAACGATCATGGGACATACAGTAGCAAATAGGTCAGAAGCAGTGGAAAAAGCCCAACACTCCCTCCTGGTAACAGGCTAGTGTGTAACAAGCCTCCTTGGTAAGACAGAAGTCCTTCCACGGCCAGCTCTGAAAGTACAGGTCATTGTTTTTAGGAGCATTTGATGCTGCAGTGAGCCTTTATCCCCCTGTGAGGCAGGGACAGCTCTCCTGATGTCTTCGCAGGAGACATGGAGAGGACTCCACCCACAAGAGCAGAGGAGTGAATGAGGTCTTTTAAGACACCAGACAAACCCTGCATTGTGCTTGCCACTGCCACTGCAAAAAGAGGTCATCTGAAGAACCAGCTCAGGAGCTCTTGCTGGATGCCATGTCTTTGCCCACTCTAAGAAGTATCTCCAAATCAATGTCAACCAGTTTTCTGAGGATTCAGTCTAGTTCAGTCTCAGGAAGACAGAACATACACGTTAGCCTGATCCTGACAGTCTTTAGGGGACACCACACATATCCAATGGTGATTAACTCCCTTATGCAGTAGAAAAGTTCATCTAAGTGGGAAATTTGGTGGACAGGAGGCTTTCTTAGAGATGAAATAAGCCACAGACTACCCAAAGCTTGCAAGGCTTTTGGGAAAACTGATGAAATTGGGGGGCTAGAGGGGGACGGGATGACAGGGGCAGGGGGAACAGATTGGGAATAAAACTATTTGTCTACAAGGCACTAGTCATGACATTCCTACTTTGGACTGCCCACAGCTACTAAATTAGGGAACTCTATCAATTCCATCTGAGTTTCCCCAGAGAATTTGCAGGAGGCAAATTCATAAGGCATTAGAAAGCAAAGTCCAAGGATATAGACAATAAGAGCAAAACCATAACTGAATGTCCCGTGGTGAAATCAAATTTTATAAACTCTCAGGTTAAAAGATAGAAAGATACCCAGACAGAAATATGTATTTCCACTGACAGACAGAAACACGATGGTATGACAGAGAGAAAATGTTTCAGAAAACAATTTATTTATGGCTTAATGACATTTAAACCAACTATTATTAAGTTAGCTGAATGAAAAAGAAATCATTGGCAAATTGGAAAAGAACAACCCTTAGGTCAATCTGACAAATTTGTTATCCTGCATATGGGAAAACATCCCTTGCAAAATTTGAACTTCACAGCTGGATGAGAACACATAAGCAAATATAATGCAGAGCATAAACTGTTGGTTGTCACCATCAACAACAATGTACAATCAGAGCCCACCACGTAAATGAGAAATGACCAGCCTTTCTCCCTTTATATAAAGCTTCATGGAAATCTAGATTCACCAACAAAACTAAGGTGTCTTCATTTCACAGCAGGCCTAAGCTTTCCTGCAGATCTACTCAAAGCTACTTAACATACCGTATTTGAAAAGGGCTAAATAGTAGATCCTAGGATCCCCTCGATCTCTCCATAGCCTCTGCTTAGCAGCATTGCATTTCCATTTGAACTGCAAATGACCCTGTACACACAATCATGTAATTCATATTTATATAAACAGAGGGTACAGTATGTATAATTTGAAAGATTTCTGGGAGGGGATGCATCATAAGTAAACTCCTACTTCTCCCTTGGGGAAACAATCCCATTTGGTTTTAGTTAACTTCAAAGGAGAAAAGTATTTTCCCTTCTGTGTCAATAATTTAACAGAAATTTGTCATTTCTGTCCACAAATCAAACTTTCAGAGTTGGCCCTAAGTGTTAGTAGTAAAGCAGCAACACACATGTGCAAGCACACACACAAACATACAGAGCATGACAACTGCAACACAACGAAATGCTCCTGCAGCAATTTCTAACCGTGGAAATTGAGTTCAGTTTCACTGAATTGCCAGAAACCTCTCCACACTGGGGAGCTGTATTTCCAAGCACATACCATGGGACCAGGACCTTTGGTGACATGTTGTTCCAATTTGATTGAGGTCGGGTTGCAGGCCAGCCCTTTCAAATCATAACCAGCACAGAAATTACCTCCTATGAAACATCGTGGAAAAGTGAGTCTGCAGCAGCAAACTCAGGAAAGCTTCATTTTGGGGTCAGTGCAGCATTAATGTGTTGGTTTTTTCCCTCAGAGGTTGTTCAAGAGCTGTTTTGGGGGAGGCTGAAAGGACACTGTTTGCTTTTATTTGGAAATTTATGTTGCCCTGATTGCCTAATTCAGAATTTGCGGGGGGGAAAAAAGCATGAGCATTTGAGGCAACAGATTTGGAGCAGAAAACTTTACGTGTAAATTTTAGGCAATCATCACTTTTTTCAACCCATTCACTGTCTGCAGCACAGAGCTCAGAAGGCATTATTTTCAAATGGAATTAATAGGAAAAGTGCAGCAATGTCTATTGTCTTTAATAAACCGTACAGTTTAATTCATAGTCAGTAAAACTCTCCCAGTACATTAACCAAGCCATGCAAGAGCTGCAGCTCTGTCTCAAATGGGAGCAACTCTAACCCTGGATGACACCAGGTTGATATTCCCATCCTTTCAGATCTCTGGCTATCAAAGCCTCCGCATGGTCACTGTGCATCACTTTCAACTGAGTCCAGCTTTCTCCAGTCATTTGCTTCTCTGCAGAAGGGGTTACTAGCAGCTTCCTCACTTGTGAAACTGATTTTAGGTCAGACTACAGCATTTCATAATGGATTATAATGTTAGAGTTGTTCAAACATAGTGAAAAAATCTAACAGCTAGAAATATGTTCCTAAGTACAGGCTAATCCTGCTTTCAAGTATTTTATTTTCATTTAGAAATTATTTGAATTATAAAATTCAGTGGGGCTTTGGGCCCTATAAATAAGTAATATTTCAAGATAGAGAGCCAGTAGATTGGGGTAGTTTCCTTGACATATGGAGATTACACTAATTTAAACGGGCTGAAAATCTGACTCATAAATCTGACTCATAAATGTTCCCCTCAAAAATGGGAAGCAACAGTTCTAATACAGCTCTCTCTTTCAGATGTATAAAATATAAGCAAGAGAAGACAAAGTTTCTGTTCTTACTTACATTAATGCTTATTTACACCACTGTGGAAATTCAAAGGTCCTTACAAAGGTATAATTTATGACTCAAGACCGCAGGGAAAAGTCACAGGCTATTCTGAGCAGATGGCAGCAGCACTGCATTTCTCAGTACCAGCGCTACATGCTCAGTAACATCCATTTCCATAACACTGCAATAGGCTAAATGCACACCTAAGATTTATTTTTTTTTTTTACATCTATTAAATAGCTGGTTGAAGCACTAATGAGTGATAAAACACTAATGGATATAAAATAGACCAGAGGAGAAAGTTCTACAGACAACCTCAATTCCTCTCTCATAGCTAATAGCTTCTCTTTCCACCCCTCATTTTAGTGCTCTTTAACCCAAGGCAGCAATGAGGGGATAAGCCTCTTTTCTAATGTGGGTTTGCTGGATGTTCACCACCTCCTGAGGGCCTTTTAAATTGCATAAGCACAGCCTCAGCATCTGTTATGGGAGCCATGAATGGCGACTCCTAAACTTTTAAATGAACACCTCTGCCTTCACCCCAAGCTCTATCCATGGGGCTAAGAAAAGTTTTGTGCAAGGCCCTGCCCTAGCAGCAGTCAGCACATCCCCTCAAACACAGAGAAGTGCCAAGCTACACCAAGAGAAAATGTGGCCCACTGCTTTGCAAGCAGACAGGTCGGAATCCATGATCTGAACAACACAGGGATGGATGATAGATGGAAAAAAGCACGTCTCTCCAGGGAACAGTAAACCCATCCAAAGAACTTCACTCGCAGATAAGTGGCATTCTTCCTTTTTGTTGGGATCCCTATTTCTCAGCAACCACATATATGGTAAAGTATTGCAATGACAGAAGAGAGCGAGGTATTTCATCATCCCCTGAGGAAGAAAGCACCCTTCCAAACACAGATCCATAAAGGAAAGCCAAAAGAAAGAAGCCTACTAAGACTGAAGGCCAGACACAAAGCGCTACCATCTTACAGGGCCAGCTAAAGCCAGGTTACAAACAAGGATACAAACAGCTGATTCAGTATGGTAAAATAAATTAGCAGGGAAAAAAGGTGTAGAATGAGGCTGAAGCTTTGTCACTGTATGTATGACATCAAGAAGAGAAGATAAAACAGATTTTGTTTTCCTGCAACAGGAGCGATGCAAAGTCGTGTCAGTGCACAATGAACAATGAGGGATGTTCTGCTCCAGGACAGGGATTCTCCTGGAAAGACAGTACGCTGACACGTAATGAGGTGTTTTGCCTGCCAATCGGTTAAGAATGAAATAATGTCTCTGGACTATCTTTTGAATCTTTCTTGGGTGTATTGTGAAAGATGAGGATGTATTCTCCTGGGTATAGAAAAAGGCTCTTATATTGAAAGTATAAAAACACATATAAAAAAGCCGTGCTGTTTTTTTGTCAAAGATGGTTAAAACAGAATTCAAAAGTGTCCTTGAAAGAAAACTATCTCAGCACATGGGTTAGTCTCAGGGCTGTTGAAGATTAATAAATGCATATGCAAATCTCTCATGAAACCACTTTTTGGAAGACATTAACAAGGAGCGCTTCATGAACACTAGGAGTTAGCAACAGCTGTATAAACCTAAACGCCTACCTGCATCCCAAATTGAAAACAGATTAAAAGATAACCAAGATTTTTTTTCACCCACAAATGCTAAAGAGATGCTGATACAAAATTAACTTTTTGTTCAAGCTTTCAGTATGAATGAGGTGAAGAAAATATCGGGTGTAGAAATCTAAAAGAGGGGAAAAAAAGAATAAAAAAGTTTCATAAATAGTTGAAAAAAATAATGCATATTCCGGTTAAAAGAATCTCCAAGAACTACTGTTCAAGACTATTCAATCTGTGGCTGTGAAAGCCATGTGATAGGGTTAAACTATTGTGGTTAAGTAGGTTTTTAAAAATGACTGTATCTGAAGTAGGTTCTAGGGCTATTAAGCCACTCACTGTGGACCAGACGTAATACTGTCCCAATATATGTTCTAGCCAGGGCCAGTGAACTGCTAAGATTCCTAGGGACATACGGGATCATGTAAAACACACAGATATATATTCCAAATCAAGAGTCAATGTGGTGTATGGTAGCACTTATGCAGGAAAGGAATGATTCACTTTCCAGTACTGCATCCAATGAACCATGGAATATAACATTTTTTATTTCTTGGTGGTAACTGTCAAAACGCATTTAGTTTTGGGGAGATGAAGAAGGAATGCACAAAGAAGTGTAGAATAATTATGTGTTGAAAATTAAACCCAGTTGTCTGAACTGGGATGAACAATGTAACGTACCAAAGGAGGTCTAAAGTGTTTTGGCCAACAAACTTAGAGGTCATCCAAGATGACATATTTTGTGAATGAGAGGCAAAAGCAGCTCTCTGTAGTGCACTCCTCACCTCTGTTCCCGAGTTCAGATCTATGTTTAACACCATAGAATTTGTAGTTTAGTGACATAGGGCTGTTTCTCTCACAGCTATCCAAAACCAGCAAGTAATGTCTGAGGACAGAGGCAGGCCCAAATCTTATTTCGTGGATGTGTATATGTGCAGGACTCCAGAAGGAGATTTTAAAGAAAAAATTCCCATTCAACTGTGGTATGAAAGAAGGAATTTTCTTCCAGCTGCAGACCAACAGCAATGACAGAGTTGGAAGGACTATGAAGCTCAACCTCTCCAGGATGCCTGTGGAGCCAGGGATCTACTGGAAAAACTTTTGAACTCCCAGTCTGCATCCTGAACAAACCTGCAGAGCAACAGGCTTTCTAAAGCCCAAAGGGTCCATGTCCACCGTATGGAACACCTGAATTACAGTCTAGCATCCAGCTTCACTGCCACAAATTCCTGCTACCCTTCCTAAGAAGCAGTGGGAAGAAATAATTGTCTCTGTGGAGTGTCCATGCAAAAACCACAGCTCCCTGAAAGGTAGAGAAGATGCCAAACATCTTGGATCTGCAACCATCAGCACTAGCACTGTGACGAGACTAGAGAGGTCTAGAATTCACTCACTGTGATTAAGACATTGCTTCCCAAAAAGCAAATATAACGATTAAACAAAATAAGATGTTTGCTATGCTGATGGTGGAGATTCTTGCCTATCAGCAAGATATCAGCTTTGCAGTAATTTTTCTGGTAATCTGTCCCATGTTCTTTTCTTGCACCCTGACTGATTATGCCCTGAAGAGATACTACATTCCACAAAGACATGTCATTGAAATGAGAACAAGCACAGAGCCAAAGCAAGCGTTGCAATGACGGGTGCCAAGATGAAGGGGTACCCAAAGGGAGGTTAGGCAAATGATGTAATTTGAGCATTTTGGACAAGAGAGGATGGTATGCGCTCCTCAAGGCTGTGTATATACCACAAAATACAAAAGGAGACTGCAGGCATGTAACTGCCATGTGCCCTGCATTTTAAGGATGGATACACAGAATAAAAAGTTTAATAGATTTCCAGACAGTTTTGACAGTGTATGCCAGAAATATGCCCCCTCCTAATCCACAGCCATGGTTTTTCATCACTGGGGGTATACCTCCCCTGTTCATGCAACCAGACCAGACAGAGAAAAATAAATTCATTTTTGGACGACTGAGGTATTGTTATTTTTAGGTGCTGCAAGAAAACTCAGCTGCTGATCAAACCACACTGATGGAAATCAGAACTCAACATTTACTATAATACCAGACTGTATGACGACACCAAAAAAATATCTCCAAAACATAAAAGGAAAGCAGGAATTTCCCTTGTACAGTTTAACAGACAGAATCACTGTGAAAGGCTGCAAAACTCAATGTCATAATTTTCTCACTTCAGTTCATTTGTATGCTATATATACCTCACACATATACCCCAAGAAAATAAAGCCATAAATCACACACAAGTCCCTTTCTTTTTTCCATCTTTTCTTTTTTTTAAAGTTTGATACAGTAATTTTCACAAATTTGTAGTAGTTATGATACCACTGCTTCCAATTCCTTCCTTTCACCTCATTTCCATTTGGATAAGCTAAATTCATAGAGGCTGTAACTCTGTGGAGGTAAATGAAGATACTGTCTACAGAAATTTGGCCCAGCATGGTTTTTTGGAATGAAGGAACTGGGAGGGGAGCTGTTCTTCCTGAAGCTCCAGGCCATCTCCTCTGACACTTGGGGGATGATACCTCAAAAGGCTGATACATACATTATTTTGTGTATCTTTGAGAAGTAAGATGACTTGCATCACAAGCATGTTCCTTGCTTGTCATTATACTGCCACATATATGACTTCAGTTCAAATAAAAATCATAGAAAAGCTAAAATCCCAGCAGGTTGCAACCAGCAGGGTGCTCATATCTGCAGTTACCAGGCAAGAAGTTATATACAGTTGGTTACATTCTGGTTTGGTATAAGTCAAAGTAAAGGCAGATCAAGTTTTCATTTGTTTTTTCATTTGATTCACTAAATTTAGCAAAACGAAATTCATTGGAGAGGACTAGCTTGCAAATGCCTGGCCACCTCCAAACTTAGATCTGCAATGTTAGGTTGGGTGTTTGAATTGCTTCTTCTCTGAAATACCTGTTTTCTCTCAAAAATGACAGTATTTTGTATTTGGAAAATCCAGAAATTTTCAGAAAATCCAAATAAGTTCCACGCATTTACTTTGCATTTTTTAAGTGTGTTGAAATTCCACCATATAAAAATTAATTACTCCATTTTTATCAATGATATTTAAAAGGCTAATAATCAATGTTTGATAATCTAGGGTGCAGAGCTTATGCGTGTGTACTTATATACATCACACATGTCCATACGCATACCTTTCATAGTATTTCAAATTACTGAAAAGAGACTCAAATTCTAACTTAGTTAATTTGGTGGAAGAATATGCCTTCAATTTAATCTCGTTGCATTTAGAGCTGTGATAAAATCAGCTCGGAGGCTGGATAGTTTCTAAGGTAATCCAGAGGATCTTAAAGGTCCCTTCCAACTCTAACCATTCTATGATTCTATGACAAGAGCATACATGCAAAAAAAGAAGGTAATATAATAATAAGGGCAATTAGTTATAAGTGCGGGTCCTACTGAACAAAATGCAAAGTGTCATTGCTAAGATTTTACCCTGTAAATGTAAATAACTGCCTTTGAACTAACACTGCAGGAACTGCAGCAAGCACTATTAATACTTTAATGATAAACAATAAATACAAATGTACCCCACCTAGGCAACAGCAGGGCACTTGTAATTAGCAATTAATAACGTCTCTCCAAGTTTTGCTACCTTTGTTTGACAATTCACAAAAATTCTTTGATATATTCTTTGAAGTCAGCTGCTGGGTTGCAGTTTCCAGAGCTGGGTTTTACATATCACCTGTCCACTATTCCACTGCTAAACTTGCAAGATAAATGAATATAGGAGTAAGAGTAACTAACATGGGTGCTCTCTTTCCCTATTTTGTGTTTCATATTCACGTACCTCTGGCTATGGCTACACTAACAAGTAGAGCAGCCCAAAACGGGTGCCACAGATCCAACGTCTGCACTACACACATTTCAAGGGTGGTTTACCTTAGTTCTGGTGTGGTCCCACAGACAGAACAGTGGTCAGTGGTTGGAGCATAGCTGCTGGAGTGTGTCTTCCAGTTCAGTGTCATGTTGAAGCAACCCAGCTTGTACGTAGTATGCTTAAGACATAAAAGAAAACACAGTAAGAGAGAACGTCCAGGAGCTAGGATTCAGAAATACACCCCTGCTCCAAAGTAATTTGCCAGTGGAGATGCATCCTGTATTTCACCCTCACAGACGTGCTAGCATGGAATGAAATAACTCACTAGAGTTTTCTGCCATTTCATATAAGCTATGCCTCCATGCGAGGGTGATAAACATTCTCAGAAGTCACATAGTACCCCAATCACTGTAATGAAAATAATTACCACGCTAGAATCTTTGTGGGAGGAAATGAAGGAAGCCACATGATTTTACAATGGGTGAGGCTAAGGTACTGAATTTTTCATATTAACATGCTACTCTACATCTTTAAAGACAACAAAAATAAGACTCACTAGCTCAAAAGAAAACAAAGATGCAGTTTACAGCAAACACCAATTTAAAATGGTATGGTGTTTTTAAATGTTTCACCTAGCCTCAATTTTAATTTCAATACATGAGTGGGCTTCTAAGAAAAAAGTTGAGTATTTCATAATTCAAGCTTTTCACATGCCCATTTTCATCCATTTGTTGAAAAATGTAGAGGATTAAGAGCTTTTTGCCTCATAGATGCAAATTACTTTTTTTCTACTCATTTATGTAATGTACAGAGAGGCAAATCATATTTCAGTATTAATTTAAATACTCATGTTTTAGGAAGGGCAAGGAGACAGTAGAGGTGTAAAATAAACTCATTCAGGCCTATTTATTTCCTAGTGCCCAACCATTTCAGCATCTTCAGTGATGAGGAGATCAGGAAAGGGTTTTTTTATATGGAAAAGCCCAAATTTCAATCTTGCTTTGGCAAGGAAAAAAAAAAAATGAGGAAGAAAATAATCTCGCACTGTCTAGAGAATATTTTTTTTGTTTTTCTTTCCTGGTGAAATATCATTTACAATTACAAATCACTTTGTGTGAAAGCATCCCCTTGATAGCTAATGCTGGTCTTATAGCCTGTTCATTACATCTGGTAAAGTAAACCTGAGCCATTGTTGGAAAGTGCCAGCAGAATGGCTCTGCCACAGGGGAAGAAAGGGATTCACCACAGCTAGAGCCCAAGTCGCTGCCTAGCTATCCCTAAGGAAGAGCTGGTGCAGTAAGAACTCCTCAGCCAAAAGCCAGAAAAAGAAGCGTGTTCACAAATGAACTACTTTTAAACACAGATGCAATCTAAGGAAGAGTGCTGGTCTGGGGCTTGAAAGAAATACTGCAGTTGGAGAAGTAGGAACAGGAACAGCTCTGCATATTTTTCTCAAGCATAGTGACTAAAGCCCTCAGAAGCACTAAGCTCAGAAGCTGCCTCTGCAGTATTAAGGTCAGGGCTGGGGGTTTATATTCTCCTGCTGCTTGCTCTGTAACTGGCTTATGAGAAAAGCCTGTGCTTTTAGCAAGTTCTTTTGCAAAGCACACACTTTCTACTTTAGCTGTGGTTTTTACTTGACCAGCAGGATGATAAATTAGAGTGCTCAAGTAATTAGAAGTTTCCAAAATTGGCTTGCAAAAAATCAAGCACAGGCTGGGAGAGAGCTAGGAGAAGTTTAGTATCTGCTTTAATGCTTTGGGCATGCAAATTAAGAGGATCTGTATCACAAGGAAGATGGTGAGGCAGAGTCCCTACAATTGGAGAATATGCACCTGAGGAACAGAGAGACTGGAACTGGTTTTCACCCAGATTTATCTGGCAAGAAAGCACACAAGACCCATAATGAGCTCTTACTGTAGTAATCTGCTGACCACTCACTGTCAGGGTTGAAAGCCCTAAGAAACTTCACCTTTTTCAGGAAACACAGCCAGAGCACTCCACTGCAAACATATTGAGCGTCAGTAAAAATAAAGCAGCAGTTTCCTAGTTTACGGCACTGCTAGTTTCTGGCCTGTTAATCCCAATTGTCTTAACGTCCCGGTGCTTTTCTGTGCTGACATCTCTCTTCCTAAAACAAGACAAAAAAAAAACCCCAGTCAGACTAAAACCTTATTTGGATTCATTAAGAAGGGTGTCTGGGATGTTTGTGTTCTCCCATTACATTTAATGTGACACTTCAAAATAAACACCAGAGGTGAACCTAGGGTATTATTTTTTAACCCCCACAGAAGTTACTTCCTCACAAATGTGGTCCGACACAAAGTATGATTTCAGTTTTTACACTGCAGTATTTAAATGGATTTTGCTCAGTTTGTATTTAAAAATCAACAAATTAGAACATAGACCGTTTCCTGGGGATTAATAAGAATGGCCAGCTGTGAAGAATGGATGGTCTCAGGCACAGCTGGGGACCGCTAATCTCTCTATACAAAATGAAAAATATTAAACTTTTCCTTAATGCCTTAGAGAGATCTAACTGGGTCTGTAGGCATGCACCATCTGTAGAGACTTAGTTCACAGAATGCTGCATGCTTCAAGTTTCTTGAAAACTCTCTTGGTAGTCCCCCTTCAAAAAACATTAACTTCTAATTAGGCAGTAATTGTGACTAAACAAGAACAGAGAAAAATTCAGTTTTCTTGAGATACAAGAACTCGAATGTACCAAGAAATGAAATCCAGGAATTAAATTCTATTCTCAGGGTAAGAAACTAGCCTGCAAACCTTCTGGGAAGGGATTGTCCTTTAGGACATGTTTGAACAGCATCTAGCAAAATGGTTCAGATTTCTAGGCACTATTGTAACACAAAACAATAAAAATAACTGCAGGAATTTACACAGAACTACTCCAAACAACTCAAGTGAAATGGTGAATACCAGTACCAGACGAAGGTACTTTCCTTATAAATGTTTTCAGTGCACATAGCTGAAAATACCATATTTTGATTTTAAATAACACCATGGAGGGAGCTGATGCTTAAAATTCAGAAGAAACAGTATGGCTGATTTTCAGTCTGTTTCATCCTCCTTTCCTCAATACAGCCAGTTGCATTTACACAAACTAAGGTTCTGGCCTTATTAATCATTTCTGATGGACCCGGGCAAGGACTCATCTCTCTCTCTGCCTTGTACTGGTGGAAACATTAATGCCAAAAACTCTTTCACTAGAGAAAGAGGGCAGGGAGCCCCACGGCAGGACATCATCTGCAAAGAGGTCTGTCGAGCCTGCACAGCTATCTATTTACACACTTGAGGATAGAAAGCCTAATAGTTGTGGGAACAGGATATTTTGTCATATATTATTATTCTGGATTGAGAGTGAGGAAAAACTGCTGGCTTTCCTTCTAAAGTTATTGTATTTTCAATTGCTCGCAAGGTCTCCCAGAGCCCAGAGAGGTATTCTGTTAAACACTGAAATAAATAAAAACTGCTGTCTGATTGGCCAGAGATGAATAATTTCTACTACCCCCACATGTATCCATCTAGGATGTGCTTATTTGTATGATATGTGAACTAATTGTTTAACACTACCCCAGAACATAGTATTGTTCACCCAGAGAAAGCTACACAATAGAAATTTATTGACTCATCACACTACTATTTTTTAGCCAATTATGTGCCAGGATTTTTCCTTCGGATATATAACAATAGCAGAAAGACGCTTCATTTCCTTGGGACTATTACTCTCCTGGGTGGCAAAATTAAAATCAGCCCCTATAAAACACACTTGTGACAGCTTACAGCAACCCCAAACGGCACAAAGGGCATCCTTTATTCTGTTACGCCATTAGCAGCGATCTGGAGAACTGAGAGGGGACAGAGGTGGTGCTGTGTGAGACCCTGTGGGCCAGCACAAAACCTGTTTGCCACATCTGTCCCACCAAAAGCTTCCTTCCACGCAGGACAGTGGTCAACACAAACCACAGGGTCCAGAGACAAGGGGATGGCGGCAATTGCAATAATTACTGAATAATGAGACACTTGGTAGCAAACTACCCTGCCACCATCCTTAAAAAAAAATAAGAAGCGACCTGTTCATTTTATTTCTTCGGACAGAGCTGCCAGGTGGGAGGCACCACAAGGGCCTTCCCCTTCCCCTGGGCGTGGCCAGAAAGGCCCCACACCAGACCCCAGGCCGGCCTCACCCTCCCACCACACAGCCCTGAGGGAAAGAGGTGGAATTTTCCCCGATTCTCCCGTCAAATAGAATAAAACCCACGAGCTGAACACGAAAAAAAAAAAAAACCAAACCAAAAATTAAAAACCCCCACCGTATAACCGTGCGCAGCCACACAGGCCTGTCTGCGCCACAGGCCCCCGGGGCAGGTGCCCTCTGTCGGGCGCCATGGCAACTGCCACAGCCAGGAGCGGGAGGGGGTCTGTGGGTGGCCATGGCGCGCGGCTGGGCGCATGCGGGAGTCCCTGACGGACTTCTGGGTCCAAATGAGCAGCCTAAATTATATTTTTATATATATATTTTTACCCCCCACACTCCCCCAAATCCCAGCCCTCAAAACACGCCTCCGTGAGACCCCACCGGGAGTGCTGTCTCCAGCTCTGGAGCTCTCAGCACAGGAAAGACATGGACCTGTTGGAAGGGGTCCAGAGGAGGGCCACAAAAAAGATCCGAGGGGTGAAACATTTCTCTTATGAAGACAGGCTGAGAGAGCTGGGGTTGTTCAGCCTGGAGAAGAGAAGGCTCCAGGGACACCCTATTACGGCCTTTCAGAACTTAAAGGATGCTTATAAGAAAGATGGGGACAGACTCTTTATCAGGGCCTGTTGTGATAGAGTCACCATGGTTGGAAGAGACCTCTGAGATCGAGTCCAACCTCAAAAAAAACCAACAACCAAACAAAAAAAACCCCACAAAACACAACACCCCACCACATCACACCCACCCACAAACCAACAATCTTGGGCACTAGAGCATGCCCTGAAGAGCCATGTCTACACATTTCTTAAATGCCTCCAGGGATGGCGCCTCTACCACCTCCCTGGGCAGGCTGTTCCAGTGCCTGACCACCCTCTCAGTAAAGTAATTCTTCCTAATGTCTAATCAACACCCCCCCTGCCGCAACTTCAGACCATTTCCTCTGGTCCTGTCATTATTCACTTGGGCGCAGAGGCCAACGCCCCCATCTCTACAACCTCCTTTCAGGTATTTGGAGAGGGCAATGAGGCCTCACCTCAGCCTCCTCTTCTCCAAACTAAACATGCCCAGTTCCCTCAGCCTCTCCCTGTGTGACTTGTTCTCTAGCCCCCTCACCAGCTTGGTGGCTCTCCTCTGGACACGCTCCAGCACTTCAATGTCCTTCCTGTAGTGAGGGGCCCAAAACTGAACACAGTACTCGAGGTGAGGCCTCACCAGTGCCGACTACAGGGGCACGATGACTTCCCTCCTCCTGCTGGCCACACTATTCCTGATACAGGCCAGAACAAGGGGTAATTGCTTTAAACTAAAGGAGAGAAGATTTAGACTAGGTATAAGAAAGAGATGTTTTACGGTGAGGGTGGTTAAACACTGGCCCAGGTTGCCCAGAGAGGTGGTAGATGCCCCATCCCTGGAAACATTCAAGGTCAGGCTGGACCTCTAAGCAACCCGGTCTGGTTGAAGACAACCCTGCTCACTGCAGGGGAGGTTGGACTAGATGACATTTAAACGTCCCTTCCAGCCCAAATTATTTTACGATTCTGTGCAACAGTGCGGAGGGACAACTTTTGGTAACAGCATCTCAGTAACTGCTGGAATGGCACAGAGACTCAGGCTCACGCACGCACTGCGCTGGCAATGATCCCCAACAGCAGGCGAGACAGTTGTTTTGGGTTTTTTTTAAACTTCTGTTAAATCTAGCAGACAGCACTATGCATTCCCTCACGGCAGCTGTAGCTGCTATATCCACTAGTCGGGGACACTGGCTTCAGTAAGCGTAAATGCACAGCCCTGTGGAGACATCTCAGGCCACCTCATGTTAAACTCATGCTGCCGATTTCTACCTGCCTTCATACTGGCAGCATCCTGACTGAACAAGCCATCTGGGTAATTAGGAGGCTGAGCAGTCTGCACAGGATCCTGCTGCTCGCAGTCTAAGCGCTTTTATCACCCCAATGTAATAACTTAGGCAGATACCTTACGACTCAGACATCCCAGCATGAGTGTATCTGCAGCTGCAGACATCACTTAATAGCATATCTCTGCAAGGGAAACTTTTATGCCTTCTACAGACGCTCCTAGCATGATTTTTCCAAAATCTTCTTCTTCTTAAGAGACACCCTGTTGAAAGGCCTTTTTACTCCAAAAACTCCCACTTTTGAATGCAGCTGGTCTCAGCTTGTATGAGCAAAGCTAACTTTACTCTTGACTGGTGAAGGAGCAAAAGTTTTCAAAGTTAGTATTTTGAGCATTTTCCTTTACAAAATCTCATGTGCTTGATGGCAGATGGCCTTCTTTGGGCCATTTGTGAATATTCCTGCTTGCTTTTTCTCCAAATAATAAACACTGTAGGTCAAAACACACATATCTGTACATCATTGCAGAGTGGCTCCCCAGCTCTTGTAACCCAGCTCTGTTTTGAGACATGGGCTCTTGACTACAGTTTAGACTAGAATAGTGCTTTGGAGGCTGTTATGATACAGGCCTGTTGTGATACAGAATCAGCGACAGTGCTGCCTGTTAGTAACACACACACTCCTCACTTCACATCATGCATGTGAAAACTTCCATATGTTCAGCTATCATTTTTAAAATGTGGTTTCCTGTTTGCTTTTTCAGTGAATGCTCTTCCTTATAAAGTCTGCAATCCATAAGCACTCTGCAGCGAGTCTGGACTTGATTTGAGATATCACTTCCAGGTACCATCCCAGTATCTGCTGTAAAACACATACTTCTCTTATTCTTCTTACACTTTTACTCCTTAATGCACCAAATACTTGTTGCAATCAGCCTGTGGCCTTCAGTTCTGTCAGGAGTCCTCTGTCTGAGGAAAGATTTAGAGACAATCCTTTAGAATTTATTATATCCAATTGATTAAATTTGTCTTCCCCTTCTGACTGTTTATTGAATTTTTATTATATTTTATTGATTCTACATTCTACAAAATGAAGGGGAGGGAAGATTGTCTTTATTTCACTAGCCAAGATTTCATCCAGAGTTCTGATATTCAGAATGACTAAATAATTAGTGCCATTCCCATGTATACCTACTGCCTTTAATAAATTTTTGGCAGAATTTGTAGTCTACAATGGCAAAAGATAAAAAGACTGTTCTTTACACTGCTGTCAATCCGGATACATAATTTGGCAAATTGCAATGCCTTTTTAATTATTTTATGTTCGGAAATATTGTGTCTCTCCAGAAAGAGTATTTAGCCAGTTACAGAAGTCTCCAGGTTTCAAGTAAATTAACTGATGAGTAACAGAGGTGGTTACAGTAGCCACTCTTTACTGCCTATAGAAAACCTCCAGCAATTTATTTGCAAGGTGCTTGGCCATGACCCAGAGCAGAGCTCTGAAAGCAAGAACCCGGCTGCATACCTAATACCTAGACCTTGGGGAAGTGACTTAAGAAAGATGTGTACAGCAGTGTGGCATTTTAAAAGGATGTGAAGAATTTTTGATATAGAAAGCCCTGAAAACATCTTCCTCCTGAGAAAACAGGAGAGACAGAAGCTTGGACTTTTGTCCAGGATTATTAATACCACTGTTTTTCAAATGACAATCCAATACGTGGTGCACCACAGTGTTACATGATATTAGAGGATGCTTCTCATGCTGTGGCATCACAAGGGAAAATCCATCAGCTCAGGCTCTCAAGAGCAAGACCATGGCTGGCTAATGTGATTACATGAGGGACTTTAAGCGAGGAGATTTTCCTTGTTGTCCCTTCCTATGGCTAGAAGACATAAGAACATAAGAGCCTCAGCATGGGGAAAGTTGGAGCCTGCTCCTCAGACGCCTTCCCTTTGACAACCAGTGAGTTGGGAAAGGGCATGAATTTTTGCCCAGAGGTCCCTCTCCCACCCTGTGGAGGCAGAGTGGGTAGGTGGTGCCCAAAGGTATGTTACACCTCCTGGTGAGACCTGACAATCACTCAGCCTGCCAAGGAATCTTTTCCCTCCTGAAGCAACATATCCTTACGCCATGCCATGGCTAAGTTATAAAAGGTCCTACTAACTCCAGTCAAGGCTGTGTGTGTGCACGTATGACTAGTGTTGTCATGCTTGTGTTTTGTCATGATGTATTTGTCAAGTCTGCGTGAGCCACGTAAGACACCAGTCTCTTAAACAAACACACTTTGGCTATAGAAAAAGCAGGAGCAATGCCTGGGCCTCGTGTTGGCTAGCAAGTTTTAAATATCAGCTTGAAATTGAGCTTTCGTCCTCTACTGGACTAGCCACTGGGAAATGTGCAAAACCTAAAGATGAAACTATTTTATAGTACACCAATTTCCTTCTCCTTAATTCTCAGAGTGGGGTACACTAGCAGTAAACAGTAGGCTCTCAACAGCAAAACTTTCTTTTCAGACTGGCAGACACAGAGATTAAAATCTGGTGTCCTTCCTTATCATCCCATCAGTCCTCCTTCTGTTGAGGCTCGCAATTAACACAACAATTAAAAGGGAATCAGACTGAGATATCTCAGTATAAGATTTTGTACTGGTTACACAAACTGATATAGCAAACTATTGGTTCACTGGTTGATCACCTATAGGCAGAAGATATATCCAGGAAAAGCACCAGTTTCTTGGTCATCCTGGAGGTCAGAACACCGGATAAGGAGTTTGACAGCTGTTCACCTGAATGTTTTACCTCAGATGGGTTTGTTTCACAAACTTAAAGCTAAGTGCAAACAATAAATGATAAACTGCAAGGCCAATTATCTTGTTGGCCATGTACCTTGTTGCCTTTGTCCCCTGGCTCTCCAGCATCCCATTCAAAGAGAAAATAATTAGAAAACTGCTTTTGAAATTACTTTCAATGTCATTAATGTGATGCATTCTATTTTTCTCCTCCCCATATTTCAACCACATGTCTCAAGTTTCTGTTTCCTAAATGACTGTGTTGAGGTCCCCCCAAGCATGTTTATAGGCCACATTTTAAAAAGAAACACATTTTAAATTAAGGGTCATATGACTAGAACTTGAGGAAGCATCTGCAGTTTGCTTTTGCAAATGTTCTGTGGTGAGGTGAAGACTTCTTTTCTCAAACTTTCTGGAAAAAAACTTTGCGTTTTAAAAATGTTTTCTGGGAATAGTTGCTTTCATTTGATAATGCTTTTGATTAGAGAATGAATATCCAAAATATTTGTGTGAGAGAGGCAGGCATTCATCAATTTTTTAGCATCATTTTATGCATCAATAGAATTAGGAAAAAGCCAACCTTCCTCTCTAGCTCCTTATCACTCACATATTCCTCATTTCAAGGGACATCATTTGGTTTAATACTGAAATATCTAGCAAAACCAAAAAAATTGCTATTCCCTCTCATTGTTCCAGATGTAACTAATTTCAACTGTAAAGATCAGGAATGTGTAATCTTGAACTAAATTAACAGAATTATTTCCACAGGACCTTATGATTCCTGTGCTGATGGTTCTTTGTGGGTTCTTTTCCTTTCTTTTTGGCTTTTTATCATATGTTATATCATTTATTTGGGTCTTAGAAGGTTAAGAAGTATGTCTAGGCCTCAACACCATGGTGCCTGAGTGTCTCGTAAATTATTAAAAACAGATAAAGCAACAACTTGAACATCTATTTTTATGTATAGTGCAATCGTCAGTACTCTGACCCCAATTCAGAAAAGGATGTATATGCAGAAAAAAAAAATCAACATATGTTTAATTAAACATTTGTATGAACCACATGAAGTGGCAAGATTTAAGGGCACAACTGGAGCTAAACAAGGTATTTCTGTGAACCAAATATTTCATTGTATATTCAACTATCAGCACCACAAGAAAGTAGAACTGCAGAAAAACCCACTTGCTATTGAATAAAATATAACACAGGACCAGTTTCATGACAGTTATATATTGCCTTTAAGTTATAAATGAGTATAAAATTTCTGCTTATCTAACTGCTTGTTGCAGAGTTTGTGTCTTTCTGCAAAGCTTCACTCATTCTGATGGATACACATAAATCGAACCAGGAGTCTATGGTCCATTTATTCCAGACAGAAGAGAACAATCCAGAAGAAAATTTGAGCCTTAAATTAGTGGCAAGTAAATTAAAATTGTAGCTTCTGAGAATGATTTGTGGTCTTCTGAAACTGCAAAAAGATGAAATAGTACATTGATTTATATTGGCTTGCTACGCCTTCGTCAATTGCAGAAAAGGATCAGTAGTCAAAGTGATGATTTCTATGAGGAACTAGTGCCAAACTAAGAACTCTAAACTATACAATAATAAAACTACTAAGAGCCTGTATAGAATTCAGCGACTCTTGGGAAACAATGAATTCAGTTTGAAGTTGTTACACAGCTCTACAAAGTTTTTGGGTTTGTGTCAATACAATCTGGTTGAAAACAAAGCTTGGTTTTCTTTCTCCAGTTTTCTAGTCACAGAGCCATGTGCTGCATCCGAAAAAAACTGCCACTGGTTTGCTAAAAGCCTGCCCCATCCATTTTGGCCCAGTTATTTTTTCCCTATATTTCTAAGAAAATAAAGCGCATTTTCACTCTGTCTCTGAATACACTTAGAGGTCAGTCAAATTTTAAGGTATTTAAGAATAGCAATTCAGAAAAGAATCATTATTACTAACCAGTTTAAGTTGGGGATTTAGGGACTGTTGTCTTCATATAAAAAATGTAGGGCCTGCCAACAGAAAACTAAAACTCAGTTATTTCTGCGTGCCCTTTATTTGTATGTCCCTGAGATGCTTCCATTTTCACATCCAGGTGCAGCAGCGAGACTCACACCCCCGTTCCTGGGAGCATTTGCACAGGTTTCCCTGTTCCAGTGTCCTCTGGCCAGGAGAGGTTACAGCATTTGCACTGCTTATTGCAGGCAGTGAATAGCTACCAAGGTGTCACTGCTGACCACCTTGACTCTGAAGCCATCGTGGCCTTTGGCCTGACCCCGATTTCCAGCGAGATGAGCTTCACCCTCTGATACAAAATAAAATAAAATAAATCAATGGAGCCACTAGATGGCACTTTCAAAACGTGGTTTTGCACACTGTCCCCTAAGCTACGGTTCTGGGTCTGAATCGCATGGTGCACTGTAAACCTGTATGATAAATGTAGTTCTCTGAAATGTACACTGACTGCCCTTCAAAAGCTTGGCAAAGGAAAAAAAATCCCTTTTAGCAAAGAAAGAATTTCTCCTGCCTTCCCCCATAGCATCATCCTCTCTGAAACACAAATCCATCAGTATATAACCGTGGGGATGCTTAGTATGACGTCCAATAACCCTTGTAGCATCTGTAGGGAAACAACAGATGAGATTCATGACAGAGTGGGAGCAACTGCCCAAAAGATCAGATTTTGCGCTACAGGACTAGAAAATCTATTGCATTTTGTCTACATTTTATATGCTGCTTTCCTGTATTATTCCTTCTCAGCCACTTATGCTAGAGATAATATAGGTGTCTTGGAACTTAGCTTTAAAAACAGATAATTAAAAGTCTTGCTTTAGGCAATAAGTTCTTTGGAGCAGGGTTGTCTCTCTTTACGTTTCTCTATTCTCAGCACCATGACAGTGCACACCAAATGAGGCCTCAAAACTCTCCTGCAGTGTACACATTAAAAATAAAACCATCATGTAAGGTCACAAGATATTTCTAGTTATCCATTTGAAATACAATGGCTACTTCTTTTAGTCCAGGGCAAAAAAGATGGAAACTAGTTACCAGTGCAACAGATGGCCACAATCTGTTTAGCCTCTTTGAAAGTGCGTTTCAAATCAATATAACCTTGCAATACCTGAAATACAGAAGGCCTGTGTGCTGCTATTCAGAATTCATCACCATGGATTGAAAATTTCTAATTTTATTTTCACTTCGATCACTCATTGCCTACTCCTGTCTATAATATCTACCTACAATATGTCAGCAGACACTTTCACTCCTTGAATTGTGTTATTTTTTAGAGCTCTGGATGCATAGTACATGAAATTTTCTGGGGTTTAGTGTCTCTGTGCGTCTTTGTTTTCATGAAGATAGAAAGTCTGCCCTTATAAAAGCTGCATAACCTCAACTCTTGAAGGATTTTCTGCAGATGGAGTAAAACTGGGTAATCCATGGAAGCACCTTTAGCGCACTATATATTTGGTTGCTTAAGGGATGCTAGAAATGTAAAGCTCTGGGGAAATTTCTCACAGTTCCAAACTGTGTGGTTGAGAAAAGAGGCAGACATTAGCTGTATTCATGAACCAGACAAAGCTTAGTTCCATTAAGCTAACATTTTGGATGGTATATGGAAATCTCATTAACTGTGACAGTCTGTGACAGTCTGCTTAGTCTGTAGGATTTGGAATTTTTGTAAACAAGGAAGCATTTAAAATGTTTTCCAGGGTAATTTCTTTGTGCAAACATGAGGAAAGACAGGTTTTATGAAAATGAAAAGTTATTATGAAAATACCTATGTCACATACACAAAAAATAGTAAAAGAACCTCTTCAAGGTGCAAAGTTGAGCATATCAAGTCAGGAAATACCAGAATTAAGTTTACTTATGGACCATTAATTTACTTCCTTTGAGTCTACAAATTCTGTTAGTCTTTAATTTCATTATAATAGACTGATAGCGTTTCTTACCATACCAACCCTGTTTTATTGATAAAATATAATGTTATTTTGTTATTGGTATATATTTTGTTCGCTACCATTCTATGCATGATCCTCGTTTGCTGCACATTATTTAAACCTTTTTATGAATTTGCTCATTAACTTTTCCAAAGCATTCATCTCTTGATTAACTAAGTGCTTCAGAAGTAATTTGTTTTCGTAATACCCATCCAAATAGAGACTAAACAAGACAAGAGAACTTAAAGATAGGAAAGAAGACAGAAAGATTAAGGTTAAAAACATTACTTTTGGCTGCTTAGCTGGCAATTCCTACAACATGACATTTTATATATTTACTATTCTGTGTCTGTTTACGTAGTTAGACAGGATTCCAATAGTGCTCATGCAGTAAATGAAATAGAAACTACTTTTTCACAAATTCTGACCCATTAGCATCAAGACTAGAAGAAGAAACTTGTTAAATGAAGAATCATATACATCTTAACATATGACATCTTTCCTCTTTTTGCAACCTTCTGCTTGATTTCCTAATGTGCATTGTCCAACATGTGTGACAAAAGAGACAAATCCAGACACCAAACGACGCCTTCATTACATGGCCTTAACAGTAAAAATGTCATGGTAGCAAAGCTGGCATTTTCTTTGTGAATCAACCCTACAGGGAACTGCAACATAGTACTTGCCTGAAAAATGACAAACCTCTGGAATGACCTTTTGGCACAGCCAAGACCATACTCTGGCACCCACAGATTTCTTAATACATTCAAAAAGAACCAGTTTGATTCACCAGTCCACATCATGCCTTTGCCCTTATTCATCTTTGCCATCTTCTCCTTAGTTCTATTTTCCTCACCTACTAAGGCTGCTTCAGACTTCTCATATTGGCTCCAACCTCCATAACTTTTTCCCCTTGAGCTTGAGTCAGGGTGTCCCTCATTGTTTTTTTTATCTCCTCCTAGTTTCTTTGTCCAAATGTGAGTTTCCTCTTCCAGCTTGTTCATTCAAGCTGTTTCCTCCTACCCCACCAATGCCTCCCAACCTAAGTCTCCAAATCCGGGCTTGTTCAACCTCAACAATTCTACCTTTGTAATGCATTTATTTGTATCCTTCCCTGTATTTCTCTGGGAAAAATCTTCCTCTAATGTGTAGGAGAAACGTGTTGTTTTAGGATTTACCAGATAGATCTTGTCGCTTGGGACAGTTGGTCTATCGTAGCTTTTAAAGCATTACTTTCTAGTTAAACTATATTATACATGTGTAGATGATTTTTGTCAGAATAAGGATGTTTTAATTTAGTGTTCCAAACTTATTTGGAATTCACTTTTGCCATTAATTTATATCAACTATCCTGACTGTCCTTATGTGTGAAGACCTTAGGAGAGGAGTCTTTGAACACAGAATGAGCTGGTGCCTTTGAGTCATCTTACTACTTTGCATTTTTCACTAGCTTAACTTGTGACTTTTTTACAGCCTGAATAGGATATGATACAAAATCCCAAACATATACAATGCCTAAGTGTAAAGAGGAAGTACGGAGAGTTCAGAAACATCATTAATTTGGGGGACGGAAGGGAGGAGGGAGGGATGTCTCTTGATCAACGCATATTATCCTTCTGCAACATTTTCATGCAAAGCTACTGATAGTACTGTATACTTTCATTATGTTAGAATTTTCTCTGTGGAAGTCATCAAACTCAGAGCAACGTCTGTAAAATCATCCCATTTACTCATACTCTCCATTATGATCTTCTCACCATTGTTTTTGCTAGTACTTTTGTTCTTGTCACGCCAGCTATTGTGCAATTTGGCTAAGACCCAGGATAATTAAGAAGAATAAGAGGTATCACAGAATAACACAGGAGACAAAAATCTAAGTACTAAGGACCAAGGAATCATTTTATACAAGACACAAATTACAAAACCCAATGTGCTTTTTCTTTCTCCTGTCATGTGGTTCCTATAAGGAGAATTAACACATTGAAAAAAAAGAGGATACCAAGAATAAATTTCTCTTTTTTCCTCTGCAAGAGTGAAAATCAGGTGTTTGCTTGGTCTTTTTAAAAAAGAACTTGAATGACAGTTAGACACTAGAATAAGGGGCCAAGTTCTAAAAATGCTTTCTAGACAGAATACATATCTCTGGAAGTCTACTCACCACAGTGTGATCAGTACTCTAGGTACTGAAAAATTCTGCTTATTCAAGCACAGAATTTGAACAAAACACTGTTAAAAAAAAAAAAACCTACATAAAGTATGTGACTAGTATGTCTTACAAAAAATGCTTTGGTGTGCAAAATTGTTTCATTGTAGATGAAAGGTTATTATCTTAGAGTGAATAGCTGTGACTCACCGTCTGACTAATCAGAGTCTGAGCGAGAAACAAAAGGCAAATTCAGCGAAACTGGTTTGCATCTGCTAAGGAACAAGCTGCCGTGGTTCAAGTTTTGTTTGTATCACCAGGTTGTTGGAGGACACACAGCTCTGAAGTAATGTGGCTTACATGTTTCGGCATATCTCCTGTTCCTTCTCTGGATATCCCCCTTTATTCATTTCACACACGACAAAAGGAACTGGCACATCCCTTCCCAAGGGACAAAGTCTCCAGTAAACAATGTGCAAGCAAGGGCAAGGCCTTCTTACAATAGACAGTATATACGGTACCTCCAGACTGTCATTAATCACCGGGACACCAGCACTGCAACCCACCACCGAGGGCAGGACCCCTCGGTGCCCCCGCACCTCCGCCCGTCTCCCCGCCCTTCAGCACCGGGGACAGCGCCCGCCCCGCTCTCCCGTGGGAGCATCCCGCGGGATGGCAGCTTCCACGGCTGAGCCTGTCCACGGACGACGTGACACCAACCCCCCGTGGAGCAACGGCAGCGGGGTTGGGATAGAAGGGAGGTCGCAGGCAGAGGCCAGTAGCTGGCCAAGAGAGACGAGTGTTTTTACAGAATCACAGAACGATATGGGGTTGGGAAGGGACCTCTGGAGATCATCTAGTCCAACCCCCCTGCCAAAGCAGCTCCACCTACAGCAGGTTGCACAGGAACGTGTCCAGGCGGGTTTTGAATGTCTCCAGAGAAGGAGACTCCACCACCTCTCTGGGCAGCCTCTTCCAGTGCTCTGCCACCTTCGAAGTAAAGAAGTTCCTCCTCATGTCTAGGTGGAACTTCTTATATTCAAGTTTGTGCCCATTTCCTCTTGTCCTATCCCTGGGCACCACTAAAAAAAGACCAGCCCCATCCCCTTGACACCCTCCCTTTAAGTATTTATAAGTATTAGTCAATTTAGTATTGACTCAATTCAAGGTCTTCCAACTCCTCACTGGGCCGGCAAAAAATACGCAGTGTTTCATTTGAATAGGGTGGCTTGTAACAGCTGAGCTCCCCACACACTGACTTCTTTTCCCCTTACGTCTTTCCCTATCTTATCAAATACACAAGATAAAAATCAAGTACCAATGGGAATACCGAGGCAATGTATTTGCTGCCGATGCAGGCAGGATTAAGCACAGATGACAAGATGACTAATAACTAATAAATGTACAGCACGGGCCATTCACCATTTTATATCCTGAAGTTCATCAACGAATCTGTCCATTTGATTACAACATTCTTCCTTTCAAGTTAAGTTGCTGAAGTATTCTACTTAGTTATATTTGTCTGTCAAAAGGTACTACATAATGTCATTTCTCCAAATAAATCAGGTATACGAAAAACAAGTTATACATCACTGCTAAATAGTCTATATTGCACATTTAAATAGACTGTACACTCATAAAAATAGTCCCAATACTGCAAATAATGATGCAGTTCTCTTCATGAGTTGCAGAAAATCAGCCAGATACACAAAAAAAAACCAACCCAAAAGACAGAGATGATCACCACCTGCCACAGTAGAAGTGATATCCTGGCAAGCTGAGATAAGCATTTATTTTGAGGGACAGCAGGAGATGTTTGTGAAGACAATTTCAATTCGTTATAGAAGATATAGGGAAATGATCTAAGAAAGAAGTGGGAGAGGTCAAGACAGTGAGGTGAAAGGGGCAGCTAGAGTGAAAGAAATAAGCGGAGTCAGGACTTCTAGGAACATATACTAAGAGGTGGTGTGCATTATGGAAAAGCTTTTATATTCTATATTAATACACATATTTGCAAAATAGAAAAGGAAAGAAAATATTTCATATTTGAAATAAGGCTGGATTTATATTTTTCTTGGAACGTTAAATGTTCTTTACTTGGCATTTCAGCACTTCAGTGGGACACAGGCAACACTCTTCTCGATACAGATTTTTACATTTCCTTCTTACAGGAAAGAATAATGAAAAATACAAAAATCCTATGTACTAGTT
The DNA here is from genome assembly GCF_001431845.1 of Calidris pugnax. Taxonomy (NCBI): domain Eukaryota; kingdom Metazoa; phylum Chordata; class Aves; order Charadriiformes; family Scolopacidae; genus Calidris; species Calidris pugnax. The sequence continues at coordinate 17,023,341 of NW_015090830.1, read as the reverse complement.
AAATCCCAAGTCCTGCTGAGGTGAGGGCTGGGTGAAAAGATGACAAATTAGCAGAGAAACTAAGAAAGTCAGACACCTTTATGTTTTGGAAGCAGGTATTTCTCACTATTTTGAGAATTGCCATAGGCACAGCTAGAACACAAAGATCAGCACGCCACAGTTGCCAGACAGTTACTGATGGAAAACTGCCTTGAAAAACCATTTCAGCAGGGACAGTCAAGGAAGATAGGAAATAAACACAGAGATGCAGATATGAATGGCAAGTGTTAAAAGAAGAATTATTATTATATGTGGGATTACTGGTACATTATCTGGCCAACATTTAACATTTTTTGCTAATTATAGGCCTGTTTATCTCTCAGCCTCTGAATATTATTCTCAAAATTAGATCTGGAAGACAGTGTGGCTTTTAGAATAATTTGTCCTGGTGACAGAATCTTATAAAAAAAGATTTTCCGAACTGTACTTTAGGCTATATAATTTTGCACTGATCTTGCATTCTTATGGGCATCTATTTCCATGTCATCTGCAAGCTGGTCCTGTTTCTCCATTTATTAAGCTAATGTTTATGGCATTTTCCAAACTGCATGACAGTAAATTAGACACTGTATGTGACTGAAAAGGACAAAAGTACCGTGTATTTTGCATGTGAAGAGATGAGCAAATGTGTTTGTTCTTCTAACTTCAGGCTAGAAAAAGAAAAATTGGGAGAAAAAAGATGCAAATACATTCATGTAACACTGTCCTGTAATCACCTATAATTAAAGATGGACTTGCCTGCACAGTCACCTATGGGGGACAGACTCTTGTCCTTCCACTCTGGTAGAAGCTAGATACAGTCATAAATCTTGGGTTCCTAGACGCTCTGGCAATGGTATAACAACATATAGAATAGCTGCTGAGCGGTGAGCATGTGAGCAGTTTCACTGACATTTGCATCCAGGAATATTTGGGCTGTTTTTTGATCAATCCAGCTGAAGTTAGTGGGACTGGTCAATAACTGGTGTCAACCAGTTCATGGGGTTCATGGTTCCGGCTCCTTCCCTTTGATAGAAGGGCAGCTGGAAACACGCATGTCCTTTCCAGTATCACTTTAACACAACAGGGCTGTATTTGCCACAGCGTTGCTCTGAGACTGCCAACAGGCAATGGTGTGATCCATGAAACAAAACTGCTGCATCAAAGTGTTGTCTCCTCTAAGAAGTAAGATTCCAGTACCGCTACCTCGGTATTTTGATTCTCTGTTTAATTCCTCACTCTCTGGGCAAGTAAGAAATAAGTTAAAAATTAATTCAGCCATCCTTTCCACCAGAGCCACTGTGCTGGACCTCCTCCCCTTCACCTGAGATCGGCTCCTTTAACTTTCATTTCAGCAGTTCCCACATCAATGCAAAGTACTGAGTTTAGCACCCTGCTTTGAATAACCTTCTACCAAGCATCCCATTTGAAATGAAATGGTAATGAAATGGAAATATTTTCATGTCCCAGGGGAGAACGCTCAGACAGATTGGCAATCTGCAAGGCAAAACTGTACCTTAAAAGTTATTGCAGTGTGACACACACATCTGACGCACACTGCAGATTACTACACACTGCTAACTTGGGTGGCCTACTTGGGTAAGCAGTTGCTCCTGATGTATTAAAAAAGTATATATATATACACATGTATCTTTGTAATTATATACATACACATGTATGTATCTCTTCATTATGACATATACATTACGATGAAAAAATAAAATACATTACTTTCATCAATCTTAATAAGAGATTGTAGATTCTACAAAGAGCTGTAAACTGTTAGCTTTTAGGACTTCTAGCCTAAAAGAGTAACATGTTACCAAATAGCTACAGGGTCAAAAACACTTTCGGTCTGAAATAGAAACTGGGAGACGGAAAGTTGCTACTTAAAATTGTAAAAAAACTTCCAAACTTTCTGACACATCAAGGTAACGGGAAGGTTGAGTAAATTGCTGCCATTTCAAAATTTTAAGCCGTTGTGACTGGAATAATTTGTTATAGTAAGCTTTGATCCACTTTTAAAGACAATTATTTCAGAGAAGCACTGAATCATTAAAGTTGCCCATTTTCATCACTGGGTTGATCTGTATTCATTCATGCTCAAAGGCAACAAAACACTTAACTATGTACATAATTTTAAACATGACTTGAAGCTCCATAGCATCTTAATTTAAAATTAAACCTGGAAGTGGTGTGCTGGATCTGTGCTTCCAGTAAGTGACAACTCCTTTCTCCCTCTCAGCCTCTTACGATGAAAAGAAGGCCACCCTTCTTATACCCCAGATGGGTGTTAAAGTAAGTGACCATTTGATAAGAGACAAACTAGTGCTATAGTTAAGAAACCTGCCAAGCATAGAGAAAGTCACAGAAACAGCAGAAAGGAAAGTCCATAGAGCACAACTAGTTTTACAGAAGACGGGGATTTACAGTGAAGAGGCATTTTTTGTGCTCTAAATGACACAAAATTATTTAGAGCAATGAGAATTAGAGAGTATAATGGAAATTTCAGGGATCATTTTTAAACATCAAAGGCACCACAGTCATTATAATTTAGTGTTGCTAAAGTATGAGATAAGGTACATCAGGAGAAATAACATGCAGGAATGGTAGATGCCTATAGTCACCTAAAGAAAGAGCTGGTCATTCACTTAAATCTAGTTTCCACTGAAACCACATTCAGATTGATTTTTAAATGGTACTATCAAAATTTTTTTGCATTGCATTTTATCTCATAAGCTACAGAATCACAGAATCTGTGATACAAGTCATTGGAAGTTATTGTGTCTAGTTCCTCTGGTGTCCAGTCCTGGACTCCCCAGTACAAGAGAGACATGGAGCTACTGGGGAAAAGTTCAGTGAAGAGCCACTACGATGATGAAGGGACTGGAGCACCTCACATATGGGGAAAGACTAGGAGAGCTGGGACTGTTCAGCCTGGAGAAGGACTGGGTTGTGGATCTCATCAATGTAGATAAATAGCTGAAAGGGGGGTGCAAAGATGACAAAGCCTGGCTCCTTCTAGTGGTGCTCAGTGATGGGACCAGAGGCAGCAGGCACAAACTGAAACACAGGAGGTCCCCCCTGAACATCAAGAAACATTTTGTCTCTGTGCGGGTGACCAAGCACTGGCACAGGTTGCCCAGAGAGGTTGTGGAGTCTCCACCCTTAGAGATACTCAAAAGCCTTCTGAACATGGTCCTGGGCAGCCTGCTCTAGGAAACATTGCTCAAGTAGGGGTGTTGGAAGATATGATCTCCAGAGGTGCATTCAACCTCAACTATTCTGTTAAACTATGTTATTAAACGAATGCCAGTGATTGAGTTTAACCTGCACTCATTTGTAAATGCTACAGTAAAACGGGTTTTCATTGAGATTTCTAGACCCATTCACCAAGCAACTAAACCACTAGACAGAAGAGGCAGGTAGTGAAAATTACCATGTGTTACAGACTAAAACACCTTAAATCTTACCTCAAAAGTGAACCCATTTCCTGTTTTGCAGAACGATTGGCATGTTTTACATGTTGAAATCTCATTAAATTGAATCCTTATCTGTATCTCTATTTAGACAAATACACTCTATTTAGTAAATATGTTGGACCAAAACAAAACTAACACTAAGATTTTGCACTTGCCTTGTGATTTCACAAACTCAAACAAATAACCAATATATCTCAGCAGTGTTCAAACCCAGTAGTTCTTCCTCTGTGTTCATAAAAGGCTCTGTGTAACCTTCTTCTCTGGACAGGAATGTCTAGTCTTGCTGGTACTTGATCTTGGGTACACATATTCCTGACCAGATTCAGTAATTAATAGATCCTAAACACTGGGGAAAATTCTAACTCAATTCCTTCTTTCTACTTACAATTTAAGGAATATCTTCAATGATATTATTTATGGTAAGTGATCAAAAATTAGATAGGCAAACACAAAAATAAGTGATGAAAACAAAATAAACAAAACAAACAAAAAAACCCCCATCAACCCAAACCCCAGAATTTTAATATTAGACACATTGTTTAAAAAAAAAAAAAAAAAAAGAAAAGAAAAAAGAAAAAAATTTTCCCTTGGCAGCCTGATTTGTTTAGCATTGCTGGAGGTTCCTGTTTGCAGCGGGGAGAGTGGCCCAGCGTAACCCCGGCGCGGACCCCCTTTTTTAAAATAAACACAATTTTTAAAAAAAAAAAAAAAAAAAGGAAATGTAAGATGAATAACATTTTTATTTTTGTCCTAAGCTTATTCAGTTACAGAAACCCTCCAAACCCTATCTTGGAGGTGGCTTTTCATCCAAAGTTTTTGAATAATTGAACTGTTTTCCTTTCTTTTAAAAAAATCTCTTTCAAGTATGTTTTAAATTTTTTTATTATTATTTCTTTTCTCCTTCAGTCATTGATCTGTTGGAACAATTCAATGTAGCCAATGATTTGGTGTCTACATTTTTCCAGGATCACAGAGTAACCTCACAGCACAGCAGCTTGGGTCCAGTGTGCAAATCAGAAGAAAAATCGGGCACACAAAGTGACACTGGTAAACATTTGGTCTTCTATGGCAGTTTGGCAGTCAGTTATGCTTGGGTTCACTAAGCACTAAAAAAAAATGTACTGTATCCCTGTCTCCACTGGGTTTACTGAAACGTGCAGGTCTTAGTTCCGTCTGATTCAGATTTAAAATAGATGATGATAATACAAGAATTATAATATTTTATTTTGCTCATTTTCCTGGATATTTCTCCTTCCTCAAGAGTGTTATAATACCTTTAAAGCCCTGTTCAGTTAACTTTATTCCCATTCTACTGACAACCATAATTTCCCATGCCAGGTATTATTAATGGAAAAAAATATTTCAATGACGCTTCATATTGTTGCAGTGTCAACAAAGAATAAATACTTCAAAAAATTGTCCTGTGGTTTGTTTCTAGATTTGTTCTTCCTGAGGAAGAGTTCATTGTCTCCACCTTCAGAATGAGACAGGACACCTCTAAGGTGACAAGGGACCCTTGGGAGATAAAGGACAGAGGTGGGGCTGACCAGTTCAGGCTCTGTCTCCATGGGGAGAGCAAGGCAACTGGTATCCACAGTGCAGCTGGAGAAGGGTCTGGCAGCAGAAGTAATATCTTTGATGACACAGGGAAGGTTTTGGTGGAGCCTGAGGGGTAGGGGAAGGCAGCAGACTGCCAGCCAGCAGGCACAGCCTCTGTCACTCGCTACAGAACAAGGAGGGCAGATGGAGATGGTGCCCTGGAAGGGTGAGCCCGGGACAGTGTGACTCCCTGGGTGATCATCAGGACCTTATTTGGGTACGTAGAGCTCTACTTGCCCTTGGCTGCCACGAGTTACCCTAGGCACAACTTTGGTTGTGTATTGTAATAGCAGGAATTTATTACTTCATTAATATTTACCTTTGACATTACTGTTCTCTAGAAGCAGATATGCTGTTAACGGTCTGAATTTAGGGTGTGGGAACAGGGTTTGTTTTATTTTAGGTGCAAAGGATGTGCTCCACGGTAACTAGAAGTGACTGGCTCAAAAGTCTTCAACCCTCCGTTTAACATAAGAGACTTATGAGCGTGCTCTGCCCTTTGATTCCTCCAAAATACAAAATGAGTCTCCATCCCATAGCCAAAATAACCCTGGAGACCAAAAGCAGCAGCCATAGCATTTGCCTTCCCTCTGTGGCCCTGGATTGCTACAGAAAGCCATCACTGCAACAATACAGGGCCATCCAACCTGGAAAAAGAAACACAGGATTTCATAGAGAAAAAAAAAATTCTAGAAACTCACTCCCAGCTGAGATCACTTCTGACCTTAACACTCCCCAAACTAAACGCACAAGGTCTTTCCTTGAGGTTTAGTATTTCCACAATTATTTCTTCAGATGTAAGCACCACAGGACCAGAAATCCTCTCCATCCCATGCAGCCAAATCCACAAACCTACCACACTCTCTCTCCCACAAACTGTGAGTTAATTGTTACACTCAGTCCTCTACTTGGGAAATGCTCAGACACGCTGGGGAAGGTGTCTGTATGGATAAGCAGACAGGCTGGAGTTAGAATGCAACCATTGAGGGATTTTAAAATATGTCATCCTGTTGATTTCTCCTGTGTGCTGGCGTGCAGCAGCTTAAACTTCATGTAGATCATAACATGGCAGCAGAGGAAACCTGCTGTGAAGTTCCTGGGGTAGTGAGCTGACTGACTGCAAATGATACGTCCTTGATGTTTCTTTCCCCTAAGATTTTAATTAAATTCGTTTGCTTAGTTTTCACTGTTGTTCTTTCCTTCACCCTTTTTCTTCCTTACAGGAAGACGAACAGGCAAGTTTCTTACTTGCCTGTAAGTACTTCTGATTTGTAAATATGGAAATCAGACATTCATATTTTCTCCAGCTTAGAGCTGACAAGGAAAGTGTATGTCAACTACAGCTTAAACATGCCACGTTCAGCCTAGCTACACGTTACTAATTTGCTTTTCTTGTTGCATGTTTCTTCCCTTCCCTGCAAGGGTGCTTGTTTGGGATACAGGGAAACTCCAACAGATTGCAGCAGTGATTTTAGAGAGCCAGGTCATGCCAGTCTGCCTGGTAAGAAGAACAGACATTTACTGGTTAAAGTAGAACAAGCCTCTAACAGCACATGAAGCATTAGGGGGTTGCAAAAATGTATTACTCATTTGCTTAAAATACTTTGTTTGAAAATATTAAAGGACTAAGGTGAAAAACTGGTCCCACTGGAATCAGTAGTCAGTCCCCTGTTCTTTTTGTAGAGCCAGAACTTCATCCTAGATCTCCAGGAGGCAAAGCCTCTCTTCTCATAGCTGCAAATCAAAGTACTCCTAATTCCCCTTAATTTACCTAAGATTACAAGCAGGTGTGGTTACTCTGACTGGGACCCGTATTTGAATCTGAGTGTAAATTTCAGCTCTAGGGCCACTGCAAATTTAAGTTTCGGAGAAGAGAGGCTTTTTCTAGTCTCTGAAGATTTTTCTTTCTTAACTCTCTACAGACATATAAGCTTTTATCAATAATGATGTACACTGAGTTGGGGAAGGGATTCATAAATACCACAGAAAACACATAAACATTTCTGGCCTGAAGTCTTGACCCCACTCTCCTGTCCCTGTGATGTGCGGTGCATTATCATGCTGCAATGATCCATTAGAAGCACTGATGTATAATATCCCAATCCATTAGAATAAGGATTACAGATTCTTTATAGTTAGGTGACTCTGGAACTGTTCCTCCACATGGGGTTCATGCAGCGTAGTCTGAAGCATATTTATGTCCAAAGGAAATCAGCAGAAGTGAAGACTGATCAAACATTCTCACAGTTACGTCTTACCCTACAGAAATGTTTTCATGCTCTTCATCCAAGGGATAAAAATGGAGGGCATCTAGATACCATAAGGAAACTGGCACATCTCACATATGAGAAAAGCCTGACAGAGCTGGGACTGTAGAAGCCAGAGAAAAGAAGGTTTGGGGGAGTCTCATCAATTTGTACAAATATCTAAAGACAGAGCCACACATTTTTTCAGTGATGCCCAGTGACAGGACCAGAGGCAGTGACCACACACAGGAAGTTCTGTCTGAACACATGGAAACACTTATCTACTGTGATGGTGACTGAGCACTGGTGAAGGTTGCCCAGAGAGGTTGTGGAGTCTCCATCCGTGGAGATACTCCAAACCCCATCCAGACATGGTCCTGGGCAACCACCTGATTGAGTAGAGCTGGACCAGATGACCTCCAGAGGTGCCTTCTCACCTCAACCATTCTGTGATTCTGTAACCACAGAGAGGACAATCATGTAGTCACACGAAGGAACAGCAATTAATACTTATTTATCAGATACTTAGAAATTAAATAATTTTTTTCATGTCCTAACTTTATTCCCACTACAAAAACAGTTTCTTGTATTTGAACTGTAGATAACAAAATGATAGGGTGTGCTAGTATAAGATGTCTGAAATACAAAGAATTGCTATAAGAAACAGAAATTACAAGAAATCAGTGACTGCAGTGCGAGTTACACGTTTGACGCTGTTGCCCACTTCTCTCCCACACCCCCCAATAAGTCACTCTAACACCTGCATTGATTTTTATCTGGACAGCTTTTCACCCAAAATGCATTCCCTGCTTAGGGATAAAATGCTTTCTTTATCAGATTATAAGCCTTATCTTCTGGCTGGTAATACTGAAAAGGAAAGTCTAGTAACTTGGCTGAGCACCAAGCACATCCACTACTACACAGCCTCTCAGTAAAACACTTCAGGATCATTATGGTTTAAGATAGATGCTTTCCCTCCCCAGGAACCTGCCTTTAGACTAGCCTAATACATGTATGTACATAAAAACAGAAGGCATATAGTATGTATGAGCTATTGCAGACTGTATCACAATGGGGCACCAAGTGCAGCTTTTCCAGAAGGACTTTCATCCCTTCTCCATCTTTCAGGACTACTCACGGTACCAGTACGTCAGCTTGAAGATTATTTCATCTTATCTGTGATGTCCCTGCTCCAGAGTTTCCAATTAGTACTTGCTTTACATTTGACAGGCTGATTCAGACCCAGCAGGCTCTGAAAGGCCCCCTGGCTACTCAGGAACTATGGTAAATGATCAAAAACTTTAAGCAACACACATAATTACAATCCATGTACTTTCAAAACATATTCTAGTTGCTGTGTTCTTTTGTTCTCTTCAGTAACTCTTATTTTTTTTTCATTATGAGGTGCCAGGCAAATCACTTAGCGGGGTTTCAATAACTTTGATTTTATGTGGTTCCAAAAAGAGAGATATTTTACCACACAGTACACAGGTTTGAAACAATGCCACTTCTTGCTGCTATAAAAATCACATTAGTAACCACTGAGTTTTCTGAAGAAAGAGATAAAGTTGGTTCTTAAGGTGGGAAAACCAATATTTTATACTGCCTCATATCTCCCCTTTAATAAGAAGCTTGACTTAATTAGTACATAACCATATCACCCTTGTTTACATCTCTTCTATACTTGCAAATTCCTGTCCTATATTTAGATTGCAGTATTTCCCAAAGACAATCTTTTGTTAATTGTTTTGATGAAGCCAGGCAGCGTCATCGTTCATTGACCTTTTCCAAAATTAGTTTTGATGAATTGATACTCAATAAAGAGTAACATCTGACCGTTTGTATTGTGAGGCTGAGAAATGAAGACACCATTGATTCAATGTGCCTATTTTTAACTGTCTGAATTCTCCATTACAGGGAGATCCTATTTTGCCAGGTCAGCAGGGTAAATCTAATTAATACTTTGCATTTTTACATTGTTTGCTGGAAGCAGCTAGGTAAGAGTCAATGGAAGCGTACTGCTCTTTCAAACCCTGAAAGCAGTAGCTAGAATTGCATCGCAGGGTGGTATCGGAAGGAGTGAGGGAGGGCAGTGCTCATGTGCTATGAAGATATGAAATACCAGCCTAATTGCAATCTGCATTTATGATATTTGATCTTGTTGCTGTGTTCATAAGAAACAGATCTGACAAAAAAAAAAAAAAAAAAAAGAGTATTCCAAATAGTAACATTTCACTGCAAGTAGACATTTAATCATGATACCTTTTGGCAATGTTATCCTTAAGACAAATTTCAGTGTCTTCGTCTCCATGCAAATTACATATTCTTCATGTTTACCAGATCCCACCAATTAATGTGCCAAGACACACCACTGCTCATGAAGTAGCTAAAACAATGACTGGGACCCACCACAGCTCCTAGACATTCTCTTTAGGTGTAGTTTAAGAGTTAGCAGATGCCAATCCTAAACCCACACCATTCCTGAGCAGTTATACCTTTTCTATGCTAGCTTTTTTTTTTTGTCCTTTAAATTCATTGTTTTCTAGCTGCATCTGTTCTCTGCTCAGGTTATGCAAGAAAAGTCAGCTAAAGCAAGATGAATGCAGGATTCCCCTTTCAATCACATCCCACACACTGAGAAGCATAATTTGCCTGTGAAGCTGCATCCCCAGGTAATCTCAGAGAGCATGCCGAATACATCGGCTGAAAAACATTGCTTTGCTCAGAGACATCAAGTGCCTGAGAGTACTGGCTAGAACCACAAACTTGGCCTGGATTCACAGTAAGGCCTCCACAAGAAATGGACTAAACCAATAAAATATTGGTTTGGGTTTGTGTTTTGCACTAGGGTCCTGAAATAGCACTGAGAAAACTACAATTTCCAAGAATTGATGGACCCAACACAATTGGTTGATGGCATCACTGCGAAACCAACCTACTGAATTCAGCTAGATGTAAATACAATTAACTTCAAATAGCCTTTTGAAGAAAGGCAAAGAAGCAAAAATTATCTCAAAAGCCATCCCTAGATGAAGCTGAGGTTGGGCAGGAGGATTCACGTAGGCATGTGTATAAAAGGGAACAAGAACTGTCGGTACATCTCACATTGACTGTCTGCATCTGTGGAACATGAAGGTCAATAGACCAAATCCCCAGTTTTGTCATTTTCCAGAATAGAACAGTTGCTTCTATATAGGGCTGAGGAGCAAAAGGAAAATAATCCTTTACGGCTGGTACAAACCCGGGAACAAGGGGAAGAGCTGCTTCTCTTGAGTCACTGGGGTTCTTTGACGATGTGGCACAATCCTTTGCTTGGACCTGTGTCCTGGAATTAAAGACTCGACTTGGCAAGGACTGTAAATTGTTTCTGGACATCATGAGGCATGGAAAGGAGCAGACTGAAGTTTCAAGTGAAGGCTAGGAATGTGGGTGATTCATACTGCATTGAGGAGCCTCCTAAAGCAGCAGATTTTCTGCCCAGAACAGCTCTCCAGGTGTGGCAAGCGATCTGCACTGCCCAGCTCTGGCTGCTCCAGCCCTTTCCCTAGGGGTGGCTCATCTGAGGTAGTCCATGCAGTGAGAGGGACCCAGATCCCTAGAGGTGCACACAGCAGTGCATCCCTACATCCTGCGTTCTGCAGTTTGATGAAGTTTTGAAAGCCCAGGTATCAATTTTTGCTAAGCTTGGTGTCATTGACTGGTGTGCAGCTTCAGATGAATGTAGAATAAAACATGGCAAGGAGAGAGGCACCCAAGTCCAATTTGAACTCAACTCGCCCTATTCCTTTGTCAAATTAAATCCAGTATCATTTTGAGAACTCATCATGGCACAGAATTTGTAGTGAACTCACAGAGGGCTGGATGTAGAGACTAAAGGAGTACAGGTATAATTTAGCAAGGAATAAACAGCTGTGTTTGAATAACAGCTCTCCAGTCTTCATCCCAGGGCTTTGCTGGTGCTAGTGGATCCAACTATCTACCTGGGGAGATGGCAAATCTACAGCAGGACAAACCATGAGTTGTGCCTCCGTTGATGCTGAGAGTGCACACCCTGAACATGCAAATCCTTCATGTGTTCATGGTCAAATAAATTCACAGAAGTTCTCCAGAACTAAATCACAGTAGATTTAGGTGTTATCACCCTACTATATACAGAACAATTATTTGCTTTGGTGTATTCTCACTCAAGTATTCATTAATGAAACCAGTAGGATTACTGGCAGTGGGGCAGGGCTTACCCCAGTGATGGTTCTCCCAGAAGCACAGAGGCCCTACACATCCTAGCCCACACCACCATTACAAAAATGCCTTTTGCAAGGACCAGGTCACTATTCTTGCTCATTCATGGAAATACCTTTCCCCAGAACATGCCCTCCTGACTCCAGGAGGACTGAGGACCTAGAAGACTGCAAAAGTCAAGCTTAAAGCAGGATTTACTGACTTTCAGGAGGCTCAGCTGAAAAAAGTATGACTACTGAGAGCCATTTACGCTTTAAGGTTCCTATTTCTGCACAAATTAGTTAGGAAGGCCACAAAGCACTTGAGCAATCTCTATTCATCAACCAAAGGACAGAATTCAAATATACAGCTACATAGGAGACAGACACACTGCAGCCTTGAGAAGCATTACTGGAAAAATTAAGGAAATTATTACTATACAGGGTGATTATCACCCTTACTGTGGTCTCTGCAAAACAACTATTCTGAGATTCAAGACTGATAAAAGCTTATAAAAGGTGGGGTTTTGATGCTTATTATTCAAAGGATCACAATCTTTTTGAAGCCATACACTGCATACCACACAGTTTCAGGCAATTCAATTACAGCACCATTCTTTTAATTTTACTTTACCTAAGGTTATACAGGAGGTGTGGGAGAGATGGAGAAGGTGAGTATGTGATATAACACAAGGTCTATTTTGAGTTTGGCCCCGTGACATTAATGTCAATTGAGCCAGAAGTTTCTGTAACAGCAAGTGTCATTTTTAAATTATCTTTTTTTAAGAATTCATAATGAAAACATTGTACCCTGTTTTTTATCTTTTGGGAAATTAGCAGCATCCTTGCTGTGAAACAGCACCTTATTCTTACTCCTGGAAGGAATTCACTGCAATACTTTGTCTTCACTGCATAATATTGTGCAGAAAACTCCATTTCCCTGGTTTGCTGAAAGGCTAACAAGATTTTTCTCTTGGGGGTGAGCTGGAGAATGGAAGAAAACAAACTGTTCCATACGTTGTTCAGTTGGCCTAAAATCAAAGCTATTCTCTTGTGCCTGAATATGGCTAACTAAAAGCATGTAAGTGGAACACGATGTGTAAACTTCCAGCTTTGAAGCTGTTCTATGTTGGAAATAATTTTCTAGTGGTATCAAAGCAGATTATCAGAGAGCATTAAATTCATTTAGATATACAAGCAAAACCAGAAAGATCCTCTGTAGCACTGAGAAATATTGAGCAAGACTGGGAGCTTTCTTTGGAATGCTTTGTTATTTCCAGGGTGATGAAGGGTGCATGGGCTCCCAGGAGTGGATGGCAGTCCAGGAAAGCATGCGAGTTAGGACTCACTTCAAAAAGTTAATGAAGCCCATTTTCAGGCAGGAAGAGCATACCCTGACAGAGTTCTCTTTGTTTCCTCAGGGTCCCTTGGGGATAGCAGGGCTACAGGGCAAGACAGGATTCCTGGGACCAAAAGACAACACAGTGTGGCTAGTGCATGAAATCAGTTTTAGCACTCATACCAACTGGGACATAGAACAAGATGAAACAAAACGATAGCAGAAAGTAACATCTTCCAGAGGTTTACCTTCCAACACTACATGACTGACTTTACAGCTGAAAGCCTTGCCAAAATCTAAGAGTGGCTAAAGCACTCCAGATGATTCCTACAGCCTGATTTTTATTATGATTACCCCAAGAGGCTTGCCATGTAATCCAATAATATCCTTGGCTATTGCTGTTGCCTTCTAAGCTTCTGCTTTCTTGCTAGTCAGGGTTGCTGTAAAAATGAACTAGAAATAGAGATGTTTATAATTCCTCCAGAAGTAAAAAAATAAATAAGAGCTCCATAAGCCAGAGTCCAGCTTAATAACTCTCTTAAGATTCACCTTAGCTGCATAGTGACCTTGGGTCAAAGCCTATTACCATTAACTGCCCTTTTCCAGAAGTGAATGATCCCAGATGTTTTCAACTGCCTTGGCAGGAGCTAAGGGTGAACAAGGTCAAGGATGCAGGAAGACCAGGCTTCATTGCACTACACAGCACGAGCCACTTCTTCAGTTGTGGAGCTTGGGTACCAGTTTTTGGATCCAATGAGGTGCAAATACAAATGTGACAGTGCACGGCTCTCCACGTGCCAACACAGTAGGAAGTGGTGATTTGTTTTAATTTTTTTTTTTTTTTTTTTTTAGACTGCTTCAGATGCAGTTTCCAGGCTGCTGCAAAGCCTGAGCAGGAAAGACAGCAGTCTGGAGGGAAGGTGGTAGATGACAGGAGGATGCCATGGTGCTAAGGTCTAACTGCATCATCTCAGGCAAACACACAACTACAGTCTTCCTGTGAATGGTGTGGGTATCTGGGGTGCAGCTGGGACTACAGGTACTACAGGTGATGCAGGAAGCATCACCTCCCTGCTACAGGCAGAGTCCTACTGATCCCTAAAATAGGGCTGACCAGTTCAGGTTGTGTCTCCATAGGGAAAGCAAGGCAATTAGTATCTACAATGCATCTGGAGAAGGGTCTGGAAACTGGCTTATCAGAATCCAGTTTTCCCAGCAAGGTGATGGACTTCACACAAGTCTGCCTCAGATTTGACACTAATCAGAATCTTTACTGGCAGCCTCTGCAAGAGGCCGGCTGTGAAGATAATGTCAAAGCTCTGCTGCTCTCTCCAGACTTTCCTTCAGCTGCTCCACAAGCCAGGTGCGGAGTGAAAGCTCCCACCTCCAGCCTGGGCTGGCACTGCCCAGGTAGGTGAGACCTCCTTTCCAGACTCCTCAAGGGTTGGCACACCTATTTGGGGGGATCAGGGGAGAGCTCTCAAATTGCCTAAGACTCTGTGCTCTGGCTGCATGGGGAGCAATGCTGAGATGGTGAGCGAGTAGAGGAGTTAGAGCAGTATGAAATAGGTCATCTATGACATCTACAGCTGGAGAGGTGACTGCCACAGTACTGTTCAGAAAAAGAGAGGGAATACTCACTGCAACAACAATGCCTCTGCACTGTTAATCTACTCATCTTTGTTTATTAATTGCAGTCTTTGAAGGAAAGGGAATTAGCTGGGACACACCTTGCCCATGCATGGTTACCAAGAGTTAGCACAAACAAGAAGGGCTGCTGCTTGCCAGCATTTGCCACTGGTTATTCATCATTCCTTGCACTCGAGCAGCCGTGAGCAAGTACAAGGCAGCAACAGGAGTTCCCCCTTCCCTCACGCAACTATGACATTGGTCTAATAAAGAGCCTTTCTCTACAGCCTTACCCAAGTCAGGTGTGAGAACTGTTCTCCAGGTACAGGGGGCCGAACTGAGCGATAGAGTCTAATCCATGAGCTATACATCACACATACAAACTGATTTATTAGGAATCCCTTTGGGGTGCATTCAGCTAGAATCAATAATATTTTGGTCATATTAAAGCCTATGTTTTTCTCCTATGGTCCACTAAGGTTCCACTCTTGTGGAACTGGATGTTGGACATGATTGGAGCTCATATGTACCACCTCGGAGAGCCAGCAGTAAGAGAAGGTGGCAACCACTGGTGAAGAGTTTGCACCCTGTCTTCAGACATGTCCAACTAGGAGCTTGCAATGGGTATAGCATGTTACTTATTAAATCTGGAAACTCTAGTAACAACCTGAAAGAAATGGAGACTCTAAAATTCCCAGGCTATTTATCAAACATACACAATTTATAGATGTTCTTTTTCCAGTTAAGCAAAGGTTGTCCATCCAACTAAATAAGGTTCATGATTGGTGTCTGTGGGAAAGATGATACAGAGTCCCTTTTCATCCCTACACACTGTCAGGTGTCTCCCACCTCCCCCCTTCACTCCTCATTGGGGTCTGGCTCCTGTTTTAATAAGGTTCATGATTGGTGTCTGTGGGAAAGATGATACAGAGTCCCTTTTCATCCCTACACACTGTCAGGTGTCTCCCACCTCCCCCCTTCACTCCTCATTGGGGTCTGTCTCCTGT
The DNA here is from genome assembly GCF_001431845.1 of Calidris pugnax. Lineage (NCBI taxonomy): Eukaryota > Metazoa > Chordata > Aves > Charadriiformes > Scolopacidae > Calidris > Calidris pugnax. The sequence continues at coordinate 17,007,804 of NW_015090830.1, read as the reverse complement.
TTTACAAAAAAAAAGGGGAAAAAAAAAAGTTTATTTAGAGTCAATTAAGATTTTACAGTAGTTCTTGCTTGACTCACAAATATTTGTACAGTGTCCACTGATGTGGATAGAGCCCAATTTGAGGCACAACAAGTAACCTTCTCCTGCCAGGAACTTGAGAGTCAATTCAGCTAGCAGTCCATAGTTGCCTGCATACCACTTCCTATGTGAACCTATAGGAAATCCAATGTATTTTATGTTACCGGCTTTATGTCCTGGACTTGCTCCTTTAGATGTTGATATTTCCTAACTTTCTTGGCTGCTGCGTCAGCAAGTGATGATGGTTTACTGTCATATCTAACAGTTATGTCTGCCACAAAGGTCTGACCTCCCTTGACAAATATCAGGTCAGGTTTCTATAATTCATTTTGATGATCTTTTAAAAGTGGGTCCTGAAATATTACCCTTTCTTTCTTTTTAGCTTCCTCTGCTGATAATTCACATAACTGGTTATATCTCTTTATCCCAGCACCTTGAACTACAGGGCACTAACACATAACACATGAGCAAGTCCCATGCTCTGCTTGACAATGCAGGCAGGTCTTAGTTCGAGTATTGTTGCCTACATCTTGCCAGAAATTCTCTCGTGGGGTAGCTCCAAATTTTAATGCCATGATGAGCTGTCTGTGAGGAATGCCCCTATCATATTCAATACAGTTGTTCCTAATTTTGTTCTTTTCAATGCTGGAAATCCCACAGCCCTGGGACAGCTACTTGGTCCAATTCAAAAGTTCCTGTTTTTGCCAGTCACACTGCCTCAGAAAGATGACCTTCAGAGCAGTATCTCCCATCCCAACAATCACTCCTCACTGCCCACAACTTCTGAGATCACCATGACTCCTCTGGGGCCCCAGATAGATGGAATTTTCTCTTTATCACCACCTCGTGGAAGCCATAGTTTTTCAAACACTTTCTCTATACCTTTCTGGCTTGATGACCCATTTTAGTGTCATCAAACAACTGAGCAGCTGGATGCAGCCTATGGACCTTCACACTAGGAATTAGTCCTTTCACCCCAAGTGCCAGCATACAGGGTGGCATCACAGGTACATGCAGGTAGATAGGTGTCACCAATCCTTGATGGCTGCTTGAATTGGCAAATCAAGGTTTTATAGGTATGTGGCTTTAACATCAGTTTGGTCTGCTAAGTACATCAGTCATGTGATAGTATATCCCTTCAAGATGTCCTCTTTCTGAAACAGTTTCAGTGGAGTCTGCCCAATCCACTTTAACTATTCTTTCCGTTTTTCTAGTAGTTCTGTCTTAGATATTCCAACCCATGGGTCTATCCAGATCAATTGTGTTGAGGGGTGCGCCATTTATGGTCCATACCAGACCATCATTGATAGTATAGGAGTCCTTTGTAGGCTGAACGTAAAAGCCATGGCACTTCTCTCCTGTTTTGAAGCCTGTTAGATCACAAAAGACCTCTAAAACATCAGAATTTTTCTGCATTCTGCCTCAGGATTCACTTAATACATCTAAGTCACCTGCAAAAGCCAAGGTTGTTATATTTGCTGAACAGTGTTGGAAGCCACACCCTTTCTCCTCCAACTTGCACAGCAGAATGTCCACAGACAAGCTGAATAAAAATAGACATTGGATTGGAAGCTCTAAGAGCAACCTGAAAGAAATGGGGGTTCTGCAGATCCCAGGCTATAGATAAATACATTCCGCCTATCCCAACAAAACCAACAAAGACCAGATCAAGTAGAACTATTTTGAAACTTGTTCTAAATGCCATTAGCAGTTTTACAACTAATTTGGAAAAGATCTGGAGATGTTTAAAGATTTTCCTGATATTTCCTAAATGCAAATGCTTATAGCAACATTTTTAAATTGAGCTAAATTTAATCAAAGTTTTAAAAATAAAACCATATGAAAACGAAACATTGGATTAGGTTTTTGAACTCCTTAGCTCAGCCAAGAAACCAAGCACTATCCCAGTTCTATCCTTGGTTGCTTGTCAAAACAAAAAAAAAAAAACCACCCAACTTTCCAGTACTTTGTTTTCATAGGAGGGAAAAAAAAAAAAAAACCCCCACACACATTACTCTTGCCCTAATTTTAAAATAAAAAAAAAAAAA
>NW_015090830.1:16984952-17003766 GCF_001431845.1 Calidris pugnax | reverse complement strand
CTGTCCCAAATGCCTTTTCCTGCCTTAGGGATTGCCCTGGGAGCTCTTGGCAGCAGCTCTGTTTCCCCAGATGTGCTGCACTGGGGTGGTGGGTGAGGTGCTCACCATGTGGATGGAGGACACTCATCTGCCCTTCGTGGAGTTTCAAAGTGCTCTGGTGCCACGTGAATGCAATACTTCTTATTTTAAGCTCTATTACTTTAAAATGACTTTAAAATTGTCTGATTATTTGGCGGCCATTCAGCCAAGTAAATCAAACTTTAAAGCCCAGGCCTGCTGTCAACGTCCTCTTTGGCTTTATGGCCACCAAAGACTTTTTTTTTTTTTTATTTTTTTTTTTTTTTTTTTAGACTGCTTCAGATGCAGTTTCCAGGCTGCTGCAAAGCCTGAGCAGGAAAGACAGCAGTCTGGAGGGAAGGTGGTAGATGACAGGAGGATGCCATGGTGCTAAGGTCTAACTGCATCATCTCAGGCAAACACACAACTACAGTCTTCCTGTGAATGGTGTGGGTATCTGGGGTGCAGCTGGGACTACAGGTACTACAGGTGATGCAGGAAGCATCACCTCCCTGCTACAGGCAGAGTCCTACTGATCCCTAAAATAGGGCTGACCAGTTCAGGTTGTGTCTCCATAGGGAAAGCAAGGCAATTAGTATCTACAATGCATCTGGAGAAGGGTCTGGAAACTGGCTTATCAGAATCCAGTTTTCCCAGCAAGGTGATGGACTTCACACAAGTCTGCCTCAGATTTGACACTAATCAGAATCTTTACTGGCAGCCTCTGCAAGAGGCCGGCTGTGAAGATAATGTCAAAGCTCTGCTGCTCTCTCCAGACTTTCCTTCAGCTGCTCCACAAGCCAGGTGCGGAGTGAAAGCTCCCACCTCCAGCCTGGGCTGGCACTGCCCAGGTAGGTGAGACCTCCTTTCCAGACTCCTCAAGGGTTGGCACACCTATTTGGGGGGATCAGGGGAGAGCTCTCAAATTGCCTAAGACTCTGTGCTCTGGCTGCATGGGGAGCAATGCTGAGATGGTGAGCGAGTAGAGGAGTTAGAGCAGTATGAAATAGGTCATCTATGACATCTACAGCTGGAGAGGTGACTGCCACAGTACTGTTCAGAAAAAGAGAGGGAATACTCACTGCAACAACAATGCCTCTGCACTGTTAATCTACTCATCTTTGTTTATTAATTGCAGTCTTTGAAGGAAAGGGAATTAGCTGGGACACACCTTGCCCATGCATGGTTACCAAGAGTTAGCACAAACAAGAAGGGCTGCTGCTTGCCAGCATTTGCCACTGGTTATTCATCATTCCTTGCACTCGAGCAGCCGTGAGCAAGTACAAGGCAGCAACAGGAGTTCCCCCTTCCCTCACGCAACTATGACATTGGTCTAATAAAGAGCCTTTCTCTACAGCCTTACCCAAGTCAGGTGTGAGAACTGTTCTCCAGGTACAGGGGGCCGAACTGAGCGATAGAGTCTAATCCATGAGCTATACATCACACATACAAACTGATTTATTAGGAATCCCTTTGGGGTGCATTCAGCTAGAATCAATAATATTTTGGTCATATTAAAGCCTATGTTTTTCTCCTATGGTCCACTAAGGTTCCACTCTTGTGGAACTGGATGTTGGACATGATTGGAGCTCATATGTACCACCTCGGAGAGCCAGCAGTAAGAGAAGGTGGCAACCACTGGTGAAGAGTTTGCACCCTGTCTTCAGACATGTCCAACTAGGAGCTTGCAATGGGTATAGCATGTTACTTATTAAATCTGGAAACTCTAGTAACAACCTGAAAGAAATGGAGACTCTAAAATTCCCAGGCTATTTATCAAACATACACAATTTATAGATGTTCTTTTTCCAGTTAAGCAAAGGTTGTCCATCCAACTAAATAAGGTTCATGATTGGTGTCTGTGGGAAAGATGATACAGAGTCCCTTTTCATCCCTACACACTGTCAGGTGTCTCCCACCTCCCCCCTTCACTCCTCATTGGGGTCTGTCTCCTGTTTTACAAAAAAAAAGGGGAAAAAAAAAAGTTTATTTAGAGTCAATTAAGATTTTACAGTAGTTCTTGCTTGACTCACAAATATTTGTACAGTGTCCACTGATGTGGATAGAGCCCAATTTGAGGCACAACAAGTAACCTTCTCCTGCCAGGAACTTGAGAGTCAATTCAGCTAGCAGTCCATAGTTGCCTGCATACCACTTCCTATGTGAACCTATAGGAAATCCAATGTATTTTATGTTACCGGCTTTATGTCCTGGACTTGCTCCTTTAGATGTTGATATTTCCTAACTTTCTTGGCTGCTGCGTCAGCAAGTGATGATGGTTTACTGTCATATCTAACAGTTATGTCTGCCACAAAGGTCTGACCTCCCTTGACAAATATCAGGTCAGGTTTCTATAATTCATTTTGATGATCTTTTAAAAGTGGGTCCTGAAATATTACCCTTTCTTTCTTTTTAGCTTCCTCTGCTGATAATTCACATAACTGGTTATATCTCTTTATCCCAGCACCTTGAACTACAGGGCACTAACACATAACACATGAGCAAGTCCCATGCTCTGCTTGACAATGCAGGCAGGTCTTAGTTCGAGTATTGTTGCCTACATCTTGCCAGAAATTCTCTCGTGGGGTAGCTCCAAATTTTAATGCCATGATGAGCTGTCTGTGAGGAATGCCCCTATCATATTCAATACAGTTGTTCCTAATTTTGTTCTTTTCAATGCTGGAAATCCCACAGCCCTGGGACAGCTACTTGGTCCAATTCAAAAGTTCCTGTTTTTGCCAGTCACACTGCCTCAGAAAGATGACCTTCAGAGCAGTATCTCCCATCCCAACAATCACTCCTCACTGCCCACAACTTCTGAGATCACCATGACTCCTCTGGGGCCCCAGATAGATGGAATTTTCTCTTTATCACCACCTCGTGGAAGCCATAGTTTTTCAAACACTTTCTCTATACCTTTCTGGCTTGATGACCCATTTTAGTGTCATCAAACAACTGAGCAGCTGGATGCAGCCTATGGACCTTCACACTAGGAATTAGTCCTTTCACCCCAAGTGCCAGCATACAGGGTGGCATCACAGGTACATGCAGGTAGATAGGTGTCACCAATCCTTGATGGCTGCTTGAATTGGCAAATCAAGGTTTTATAGGTATGTGGCTTTAACATCAGTTTGGTCTGCTAAGTACATCAGTCATGTGATAGTATATCCCTTCAAGATGTCCTCTTTCTGAAACAGTTTCAGTGGAGTCTGCCCAATCCACTTTAACTATTCTTTCCGTTTTTCTAGTAGTTCTGTCTTAGATATTCCAACCCATGGGTCTATCCAGATCAATTGTGTTGAGGGGTGCGCCATTTATGGTCCATACCAGACCATCATTGATAGTATAGGAGTCCTTTGTAGGCTGAACGTAAAAGCCATGGCACTTCTCTCCTGTTTTGAAGCCTGTTAGATCACAAAAGACCTCTAAAACATCAGAATTTTTCTGCATTCTGCCTCAGGATTCACTTAATACATCTAAGTCACCTGCAAAAGCCAAGGTTGTTATATTTGCTGAACAGTGTTGGAAGCCACACCCTTTCTCCTCCAACTTGCACAGCAGAATGTCCACAGACAAGCTGAATAAAAATAGACATTGGATTGGAAGCTCTAAGAGCAACCTGAAAGAAATGGGGGTTCTGCAGATCCCAGGCTATAGATAAATACATTCCGCCTATCCCAACAAAACCAACAAAGACCAGATCAAGTAGAACTATTTTGAAACTTGTTCTAAATGCCATTAGCAGTTTTACAACTAATTTGGAAAAGATCTGGAGATGTTTAAAGATTTTCCTGATATTTCCTAAATGCAAATGCTTATAGCAACATTTTTAAATTGAGCTAAATTTAATCAAAGTTTTAAAAATAAAACCATATGAAAACGAAACATTGGATTAGGTTTTTGAACTCCTTAGCTCAGCCAAGAAACCAAGCACTATCCCAGTTCTATCCTTGGTTGCTTGTCAAAACAAAAAAAAAAAAACCACCCAACTTTCCAGTACTTTGTTTTCATAGGAGGGAAAAAAAAAAAAAAACCCCCACACACATTACTCTTGGCCTAATTTTAAAATAAAAAAAAAAAAAAAATCTGCAACATTTTAAAAAGGGAAAACCTGATCTGCCTGGACTTAACAGTGAGCCTGGACCCAGAGGACCTATAGGATTTCCTGGAGTGAAAGGAACAGCTGGGAAACCAGGTAGGAACCCAAAAGCCTCCAGGGTCAGTTCTTAAAGCAGAATTGCATGGTGACCAGATGTGTTTCTCTTATTTTGTGTCATGCAGGAAACAAAGGCTGCAAAGGATAGAAGGGCAATTTGGGCAGAGGTCTCCCTGGCTTAGAAGGATGCCAAGGTCTCATAGGTAGTGTACTTATTGAATGACAGCCACCTCTTATTAAATAGTTTTATCCTCTATTTACCATTGATTCAGCCATTAAACTCAATTTCACAGGAGGAGGAAGACTTTTAATACAGTAAAGTGTTTATTTGTAGTTAGACATTCAACAGTATCTCTAGTCAGACACTCAGCAGCAGCAGCTCCTCTATATTTACTGTTTTAGCTGTGTTGGAACCACAGTACTCATTTAACCTCTCTGAGAAATGGAGTTTGTTCAACAGTTGCCACTGCACTGGCAGATGATGGGATGTGTCCCTAGGGCCGTGGTGAGAGAAATGGCACAAGAGTGTCTGTTGGCATATTGAGGGAAAGGGAGAGAAAGCTGCTCAGTCTCCCAGCAGCTTTTTCAGCGCCAGGTAACTCAGCCACCCTCATTTAAGAATTTGCCATATGCTGAGTAAGCAATGAGGACCCCTAGTCCATTTGCATGAGAAGGGTGCAGCATTTAAGAGAAGACATGTCCCTCCCCAGTGCTTTGCTGCTCAGTTCCCACCGACCTCCAAATCCTCACCATTTGCTCATGACACTGATTTTCTCTGATGCACACGCAGGATTCAGATCCTGCTCAAATTTTACACTAGTGAATTTTCAACATTTCTCATGGAGTCACTCCTGGACAGAGCAACACAAGCAGATGACTTTGCAGTGAACAGTGAGGAGTCAACTTCCAGTTTATTCCCTTTATAGAGCCTCATTTTGCCTTTTCAAGACCTCCTGGGTATCCTGTGGCTGCCTGAGATAAGCAGCCAGGCAAAACACATATCCCCCACGACAAGCTGGCCACCCAGCACTCCCTGGTTCACCTGGGCTGTGTGAAGCCAAGGACTGCATCATGTGCATTCCCAGCCAACCAACAGAACAGGAATCTACAGAGGGATCAGCATCTTCAATGTCTGATTTACTAACAGATAGAGGTTCAGCCCTCCTAGTGGAGCCTCCCACTGGATTAACACCACAATAAAATACTTTGCTGATAAAAAACCTAAAGTAGAAACTGGGTCCAACAGATAATGAATGGAGACCCAAATATTGCTTTTTCTTTATTATAGAATGCAGTTATATAGTTACCAATTGTGCATTTGATATAACTGTGAGGGCAAAACCCCATGAAGTTAACCTCAAACCACAGGTCCATTATCACTAAACACCACTAAACAGGTCAGAAAGAAGCAGAGAGCATACACACAGCCCATCCTGAGGGGCCTAGGAATTGGTCTCAAGTTGTCTGGGTATGTAAAAAAAGTATTTTCAGTAACAGAATTATTCTGAAAGAGTTACACATGACAAGTAAATTCTGCTTGTCTCAGAACAGCCTAGGTTTCCTTAGCCAGATTTTCTGTGAATGATTCTTCCAGATGTATGTTATAAGAATGTATAGAAATTGGAATAAATACTTTAAACCCCCCCCAAGATCAACCAAAACCCACCCTCTGCATAAATACTTATAATTTAATAATAATTCAGACAATTTTACACTAAGTCATATCGTTGCCATTCTGTAGATCTCCCTACCCCTCTTTCCTATCCCTAAGGCTAGACTATTAATTATCCATGGCACATGCACATTTCTAGTATTTAGAAATAAGACAAAACTCTGGCTTGAGCTCTACTGCATTGTGCGAGCCATATGGTGCCTTATATACCTTGGGCCCTAAGCAGGAGTCATTTCCCAGCCTCAAGGTGAAGGACAACAAATTCACAACATCAAGACCATTAACTCAGTCCATCCAAATCTCTGAAGTGAATTCCAATCCCGTCCAGACCAAAGCCCAATTCACAGGGGAGCTTGGAGCAGCCAAGTCAGCACAATCGGGCAACCATTTGCCCTTGAAGAGGGTGAGCACCACCTATCCCAAGGCATGGGGAGGAAGCAGGAGGCAGCAAAATAAGAGGATTGACTACAAGTCACAAGGGTGGGTGATGGCTACGCCCAGCACACCTCCCGCATGGGAAGGTGCTCACAGCCACAGGCTGGACCAACAAGCTTATTCTGGCTTTTCATTATTAAGGAATTACTGTCTCAGCAGCAGAGATCATACAAAGTGTCCAGCCTTTCTTTTAAGGTGTATGAACAAGGTTCATTTCACCTTTGGTGCAGAAGAGCTACAGACCCCATGAACTTCCTGCCCCAAACCCACAGCAGCAGCCCCACACTCACCTCTGTGCCCCTACCACTCACACCAAAACAGACCACGGCCTGCCTGCTCTTCAAACCCCGGGCAGGGCTCTCTCAGCTCACAAACACCAGGCACTACCACAAAACCACTCTCCTCAACTCCAAAACACCTTGGCCCTCTGGATGCACTTACCTGCAGTGCCTCTCTCCACTGGCTGACCTCCCTATAGCGACCACCAAACTTCAGCTCTGGAGCTTCTTCCTTAAGCTGCTTCCTCAGCACCTTTTTACACTGGAGGAAAACTCTCCCCTTACCTCTTTAGCAGCCCACGTTATCAGGATCCTGCCCCACCTGCTGCCTACTCTGGCTCAGCTGTTACTCCAACCCTGAGCACCTGTGTCTGCTGCACCAAACATCTCTGGCCAAATAAGGCCACTGCTGACTAATGTCACGCTACCACATGCTGCTGGAGCATATGCAAGGAGAAAACAACGTTACCATCATCATTTCTGGGAGATAGTCTTATATTTAGGCTACCACAGTAAGACAAAAGGTAGATCCAGCAGTTAAAAAAAGGTAATGTGTAAAGATGGAGCTTTAAACAACCTACCAGAGATGTCGGGAATGTCTTGTGCAAAAAGCAAGGCCAATCCTGGGGCAATTCCACCACAAAGAGTCCACAAGATTCCTCAGCCCAGGCAGAGGCGCATGCACCCAATAGCAGCCTTTAGTAATGACCAATTTAACTTTTACTGTAGAGCCCAGGAACCTTCTAGCCATTTAAGAACTGCAGAAACAGCTTGGGATTAAATAACGCAGTGAGGTTTTTTCCAGGGCTGCGTCTCTCTGGCAGTCAGAAAGCCATTCGGGCACTACCACAGGGGGAGAGGCAATGAACTTCAGCTGCAGAGGGAAACACCCAATGCTGTGGAGTTTACTCGGAGATGGGATGCACTTTCTCACCTCCTTTCTAAGAGGTCTCTACCACTGACTTGTACCACCCCGTTTAATTTCTTAGTCCAGTGACCGAGGACACCTTGTGTACGGCAGAGATTTTATACACAGCTCTCAGCTTCAGAAAACACCAGAAATGCTTTTCAGGCTAAAAGGTACCCTTTAGCCAGAGACAGCGGTATCAAAACCCATGCTCTTCCTTCCTGCAGAAAAGGAACATGCTACAAAAATGAGGCAGCATCATTAACAGCAATTAGCATTTGTGCCTATCAGCCTCTTTCTACCTGTAGCAACTGATAAAATTCAGAGAGAGGTGGAGTTCCTACATGGTACATGGCTAAAAGCAGGTACGTGCTTCAGGCAACACTTTCAACTACTTACAGGAAGAATTTATTTCGGGTACAGGCAAATAGGTTTTTTCATTAAAGCTCTGTACTAGCAACTGTCTAAAACCATAGTAGATTCTTGTAAGTAATCACCCTGCTAATAACACAATGCCCACCCAGAGACACCTGCACTGGGTGGCAAATGGGAGAGGACAGGATGGTCTTAATGTACACAAATCATTTTCTGCTGTGGCTGAAGAACATCAGTGGCAGCTGAAGTGGTTTCAAACCCTGTTGTGTCCTCTAATCTTGGGATCACTTAGTCCTGCTCTGGTTTCTCAGCTCAATTAAAGGAGTCAGTAAGCTACCAACAGCAAGGCATCATGCAAACTCAGACTATTTTCTCAAAATAGGCTTTCAGGAGCCAGCAGAAGAGGTGGGAGGACATTACAGGAGGTGATTGTTCAGGTTTTGTGCCACCATACTGGTTGGCTAAGCCCTGTCACTATATTTTTGTTCTGCTCATTGTCCAAAGTTACACTGATCCGTAAAGGAGAATCTGACTCAGTCCCTTGTAGCTGCAGAGACAATGGGCTGCTTCACGAGCAGAAGAAATATGCTCCTAGTCATCATCAAGTCTATAACCAACTGTGAAAACTGGCCTTCTGCTTTTAGGGACATAGTTTCCATTACTGGTACAACCTTCATTTTCCTACTCAAAATGCAGAATCAGAGTCCACATTCATAAAAATGATGGATCAGCATCATGAAAAATAATGTGCCTGTACACTATTTTTATGAAAAAGTTAGTGCTTGTTACTTTTTGTAAATGATTCTTTCTCTAACCTGTACCTCCAAGAACATCCATAGATAAATTTAATAAGCACACAACAAATACTTTAAAACTTGGAAAGTTTATTGCCCAGAATAGCTCACTTGGTGCAGTTGGTTGTTGTTTTTTTCGTTACATGGAAATCAAGCAAAACAATAGAAAATATATATGGGTAACAGGAAAACAAAAGCCCAGCCTAATAATAGCCCTTTATATTCACCAAGTTATACTTAAGAAAATAGAGAAATATACCATCTGGAAGACAGAGTTTTTCATGATATAGTATAGATTCTAAACCGATATTAAAGGCATTTTCTGTCCAGATTGTTAGTATTTTTTTCTTCATAATAGCAAATTGAGAAAAGGTGTATGTGGAAAAAAAATTAACTACTGCAAGACTTTCAAACCTCAGTTATCAGCTTATGGGTTGACAGTTACAGATACCAGGAGAAGGCATACGACAGAGTATTTAAAATATACAGAGACCAACTAAAATCCAAACAGTAAAAGGAAATGGGAACCGAAACTCAAAATGCACAAATATGACTTCTTGCATCCCCTAATTTATATTCCATAAATTTGCACTCAAGCATTTTACAGCTTTTTCAGAAGAGAAACTGAACACACCCAGAAAAGACTTAAGGGTTTTGCTTTGGGTTGCTTTGTTGTTGGGGTTTTTTCCAGGAAAGGGGATGTAGAATAATCTAAACAACATTAAAATGCAGACACATTCCCTCACTTGTTATTAGCGCCCAATAGACCCACTGCTGAAGGTTGAGTATGAGTAAGAATATGAAGAGGTTGCTGATGCATCAAAACTTCCCCTCCTAGACCCACTGCGTGAGCCTGAACGTGAGCCAGAGCGAGAGCCAGAGCGAGAGCCGGGTGCTGAGGAGACATTGTAGGGACTGGATATGCCTTTAGATGAAACAGAGGCTGCTTCCAAGAGCTTGAGGCCGGTGATGTCTTCTACCATTGACCGATTCATTGCATCTTTGTAGGATATTTTCAGTTTGGTCTTGGGACAGGTCAGAATTTTGGGGTAGCTGTTCGTGTCTTGCAATTTCTGGGCAGCACGACCATCAATCAATCCATTCCTAATGGCTTCTTCAGTACTTATTCTTCCACGCACTTCTGGGTCCACGAGACCTCCAGTGAGGTACTGGAACTCAAGGAACCGCTGCCCAGCCTCGTAAGGCAACCATTTTTCCTTCACTGCCTCAGCTGCTGACATCCTCTTGCGTCCACCCTTTATGCCTTCGAACCCTATGAAGGCCTTCTGGGCTGGTTTGAGACGTGTGGCCATATCCTGATCAATGATGCCTTGACCAGCAGCTTCCTGAAGCGAAAGCCTCTGGCCGGTGGTAGGGCATATTATGCCCCCTGTGCAGGCCTGGGCTTCAAGCAACCGTTGCCCGGTGATGCTATCCACAATGCCCCGCTGTATGGCTTCTGAAATGGAGATTTTCTCCAAGTTTTCTGTGTCAAATATGGCTGCGATGGGACTGCACTCCTCTGGGGTCTCTGAGAAAGAACCGCTCCTGATCAGAGAGGAAGAACTCCTGACACTCAGCACCGTGGGAGACCGAGTCACCGACTCGTGCCGAAACACCTCATCGGTGCCGTTACGGCAGGAGATCATGTCTGCAAACTGTGTCAGGCTTAAACTGCCAGATCGGTACTGGTCAAAAAACTTCCTCTCAACCAGACCTTTATCAATAGCATCTTGGATGTCATACTGGCTACCTGTTTTTCGGTCAACAAGGACTACTCTACTGCTACCATCTGATCCTGTAATAGTTATTTCTTCCCACTCACACTCCTGTTCAGCTAGTTCTGTGTAAGTGTCATAATCTATGAGGCCTTTGCTGTACGCCTCCTGCACGGACATTTCCCTGTTTGTTTCTGGATCTACAATGACAACCCGGCGCTTCCTCAGGGTGTTCTTCTGCGAGGTGTGCACCACCTTCTTCTTCTCTCTCAGAGGCAGAAGGCAGAGCCCTGTCGCATCATCCTTTATGCATCTTTCTTTCAGCTGCAAGTAGGTCAAGTTCTCCTCTGTGTTGGGATCAAAGAACCCTTTGGTGTCATCACTTGGATCGCTAAGGATCAGGTTGAGCTCTTCATTGAAGTAGCCACGCTTGTAGGCCGTCTCTACTGGCAAACGGTAGCTCTCTTTGGGGTCAATGATTCCTCCAGTAGCAATCTGGGCCTCCAGCAAACGAATGCCATGGCCTCTCTCTATGAGCTCTTTGTTCATGGCTTGAAACAGAGAAATGATGTTTCCAGTTTCTGGGTCTTTGTACCCAGTGACAGCTCTTTCAGCAGAGAGAAGTTTCTCTTTAAATTCAATTCCAACAAGGCCTCTTTTGTAAGCTTCCTCAACGGGCAGCCTCACGTTGCTGACAGGATCCACTATGAACCCTGTGGCTGCCTGGGCTTCCAGGAGCTCAAGGGCTGTCCCCGGTCTCACCAAACCTATCTTCATAGCCTGGTAAATGCCAAGTTTCTCTTTAGTAGCCTCGTTGTAGATACCTGCAATACAGCTAGAGCCCTGAAGGAAATCAATAATTCTCTCACTCACTTCTTCCACTGTAATCGCACCTCTTTCCAAGTCGTTCCTTGTGGATTCCTTAATAATTCCAGCCTCAAGCAGTGCATCTGCTGAGACAGGCTGCCTGATTCCTTGGAATGACATACTCCTCTTCTGCACTGGGAGTAGGAGCAGACCAGTGTGAGGCTCAATCCTACATTTTTCTTTTAGCTGCATGTATGTGACTGCCTTTTTGGTGGTGGGATCAATGAAGTTCTTTGTAGTGCCTTGGCAGTTGTTTAGGATCCGGTACAGGTCTTTGTCAATCAGCCCACGAGATAAAGCTACATCTTTGGGTAGGAAAACACTGTTGACAGGATCAACAATCCCTCCTACAGCCAGTTGGGCTTCAAGCAGACGAATCCCAGTTTCTCTGTCAACCAGGTTTTTCTTGATAGCTTCGGATACCGGCACGGTTTTGCCCGAGAAAGGATCTTTAAATCCTGTAATAGCCTTTTCTGCTGTGTAGATTTGTTCTCTGTCATCAAACTCGATCAGATCTCTGGCAATAGCACTGTCTACAGTTAATATCTCATTTCGGTGTGGGTCTATCACGCCTCCTGTCGCTGCCTGGGCTTCTAAGAGCAGGACTGCGTTTTCCGCTGTCAGCAGCTGATTCCGTTTGGCCTCAACAAAGGAGTACTTCTGTCTGGGTGAAAGAGAGACCCCTGCAATAGCACCTGCCCCTTTGAGGTAGGGTTCAATGTCAGCCGCGACTTCTTCCACTGACCTCTGCCCCTTCAGCAGCTTATCCAGCGTGAGCTTGTCTATCAGTTGACACTCGTACAGCTGCATTGCTGTAATCTTCTTCCGCAGCCCACTGAACAGCAACTTGGAGGCATCAATACAGAAGTCTTCCTCAGTCTGTGTGGATCTGTGGGACCCGTATGGGCGTTGCTTGAGTTTCTCAATTTCTCTTTGCAGCCTGAGACGCTCAGATTCTAACTCTGACTGGTTTTTGACAGCAGTCTCTTCCAGTCGGCACCGATACCTCTCCTCAATCCGTTTGATCTCCATCTGCAGCCTTTCAATCTCACTCCTCAGGGTGTTCTTCTCCCTCTCGCTCTTCTCTCTCTCACACTGGATCTTCCTTATGGATTCCTCTGTCCGGGAGTGCTGGCTCTTCCACTGATTGAGGTCATTCAGGATTTGTTGCTTCTCACTTTCCAGGCGTTGCTTCACACGAGACTCTGATTCCAGGGTAACTTTCAAACGGTTCAGCTCCTCTTCCAACCTCTGCAGCCTGGCTTTGTCTTGCTCCAAAGCACTCATTTTTATCAGCAAGGTTTCTCTTTCTTGCATAATGTGACTATATTGATTTTTGGATTCTTGAATCCTATTGGATGCCTACAATTTCAGAGAAATAAACCAAGAGAGAATGGTTAGAGTTCATGCTGGTTAGTTACGCTCTCCACTTACAACGCTCTTCAGCCTGTCATTTAACCTGCAGCATGCATCCACTGGAAAACATTCCAGTCACAGCAGTGCCTTACCCAGACCATGGATCCACATAAACCAGTGAAGGTACATTGTTGCTTCACCAACAGTGTCTCTAGTGTCACTGGAGACTCCATTCCATTATACATAGCCTTGATTTTCTGCTGATTTATTTAGCTCTTTATAGCTTTTTAATAATTCTCATAGTAAACCTACGTATACCCAGAGCATTCAAGACTCATTAAGAGTCTGATGCTCAGCAGATGTACCCTGGCATTGTCCTACTAACCTGGGAGAATTTGTATCAGCTAAGGACTGGTTATATGTGGATAAAAAGGAAATACACGACTCATTTTTCACTTTCCTATTAGTTTCACATGTTGCTCCAAACAATTCTACTTGTGTTGCTTTAATTTTTAATTCACTTAATATCTTCACATGTATACATATACACAAACACCTACAAGCATGCACATTTGCATACAGCCCATATTAAACAGAATGCAAGTTTATGTATTTGTAATACATGCATATAAATATGCATAGATGTCAGCTAATCCTAAATGTTAATATTTTTGAGAAATTAGTATTAAGATTTTTAAAGTAAAGAAAAACTCAATAAAGGAAAGAATAGCTGCGAATAGGAATCAGAAAAGAAATATAACGGGCAAGTATAGGAAACAGCAAAGAAATGTTTTCACATATTCACAAATATATACAAGTGCTCACTTGTATATATTTAAACAGTAGGTCTTTGGACAAGAAAACAGGCAGGAGAATGAAATACCAAAAACAAGTTTTCTTAAGTTGTCTTAAATTTAAGAAGTAAGGGCCAGTTGTAAAATTTGCAAATGCCCTTAGTGACTTTGTAATACAAATCCCCAAAGCAGCCAATGAAATGTAGTCTTTAAGTACCTTAGGTACAGCTGACATCATCATCTTTAATCCTCACTTGTAGTCAACACTTTACCCAGGTAAGCAGCACTTTGACAGCTTGTTATTTCTGGGGTTTTTACCTGGTTTAGTTCATGATAGCACCCAGGTCAGGCTCAAAGGACTGCTTTAGCCCATCCTGGCTGACACAGCCTGGGGAAGTGCACAGCCAGCAGGGTACAGCTAAAGCACAGTGGTACTCCATGTACTCTCACCTTCCCCTAGGATGATTTGGTAGAGACTGGCACAGACCCAGAGTTTCTCCTGAGGCAAGGGCTGAGGGCAAGGCTCAGCTAGACAGTAAGACTGCTTATGGCTCCCTAGCACCGCTCCCAGGGAGTAAAGAGTCTAAGAAAGTGGCCAAATCCTGCCATTTTTGTTTAAAAATGAGCAAGGGAAAGGGCCATGAAGGGGATATTAGTCACAAGTACAGTGAACTTAAACAGGAAAGTCTGAATTAAGTTGATTCAAATGGACACTGCAATTAATTATATATCTGAGAGACAGTAAAACTGGGATCAAAATATGTGTGAATACCTCTAGAGCTTGCTTTTGGAATTTTTCAATTTCCTGTCTCAATTTTTCCCTTTCTTTCTGTAAATCATTAATCAACCCCTGAAGTTCCAGGGTTTGCTTGCTGCTTGTCTGAAGCTGATTCTTTAGTTCAGCAATGGCAGTATTTTTCTCATCAACTTCACTTCTGACCATTCTGAGGTCATCGTACTCCAATCTAACATTTCGTAGCTCTTCCTCCAGCAACAAGTGTTCCTTGGTAAGGTTCTCGGTGAGAGACTGAAGCCTTTCAATTTCTATTTTGCACTCATTCAAGTTTTTGCTTTTCTCCTCAGAGGATTTCTGTAAGTGCTCATATCGTAGGTGAGCCTGTTTTAATTGCTCCTGCTCTTGGACCAACTGACGGCGTAAAGTCTCAATATCAGACGTGTATTTTCTTATCTCCTCCATGTATCTCTGCTTCTCTCTCACATGACCATCTAATACTTCTCTTTGGTGTCTAAGGTCATCTTCATTTCTCTTCTTTACAATAGATACTTCCTCTATCTGCTGTGTGAGATTAGTTATTTTAACCGATTGGTCTCTGAGAGATCTCCTCATGCCTTCTGTTTCCTCCTCCAGTTTCTTCCTCCTGGACGTCTCCTCCATTAAATTTTTATTCTGCCTGCAAAGTTCTTCCTCCAGCTTATGTTTCTGGATCTGCAAGTCTTTTATAGTGCTCTGGAACTTTGCACTTTCTTGATCCCTCCCTTTTTTCTCTTGTGAAACTCTTTCATAGTCAATTTTCAGTCTGGCCAGTTCCTGCTCTTGGATCCTCAGCTTGTTAATTGTCTCTGTAGCAGTTGTGTTTGCTTTCTGCAGGTCAAACTGGACTCTCTTTAACTGACTGTTCTCATCCTCTAGTTCTTTCCTCTGACTTGTTTCTACATCCAACAACTTTCTCAGCCTTTCGATCTCTTTGTTTCTTTCCTTAATGGTCTTGGAAGCATCATCAAGTGACTGCTTGTACCGCATGCTTTCATCAGAGTGCCTCTGAATAACTTGTTTTAGCTCAATCTCCAGCTGCTGTTTCTTCTGAGAAAGCTCTGAGCCAGCTGCCTTCTGCTGCTGAGCGTTCTCTTCTATTTTCCGTAGATTATCCGTTGTCTGACTTATTGTATTTTTCAGTCTCCTAATTTCCTCACACAAATTTCTATTTTCTCTCATAGCATTATCAAGCTGTGTTCTATAATTATTTGTGTCCTCTTCCTTTTGCATGGTGACCTGGTGAATTGTGGTCTTTGTGATATTAATCTCAGTTTCATATTTGTTCTTTAAACTAATTATTTCCTCATCATAACTGTTCCTTACCTTAGCCAATTCATTCTCAAGTTCCCATCGGCTTTTAGCCTCTTCCTGAAGCTGAACCTTTAGCCTTTCCAGCTCCTTAGTTTTATCCTGAATAGTTGAGGCAGCCTCCTCAAGAGCCTGCTTGTACCTTGAGTTGTCTTCACCACGAAGCTGAATGATCTGTTTCAGCTCCAGCTCTAACTGGTGCTTTTGCTGTGACACCTCAGAACTGCAAGCCTTCTGCTGAAGAGCATCTTCTTCTGCCCTCCTCCGTTGATCTGTGGTTTGCAGAATGGCATCATTCAGCCGCACAATCTCATCCTTAAGGTCTCTGTTTTCTCTTGTCAGTCTGTCAACTTGGGCTCTGAGGCCTTTTGCATCATCATCTTTCTGTGCAGCTATCTGCTGGATTGTGGTCTTCTTAATATTAATTTCTGTTTCATACTTGTTCTTTAAATTACTCATCTCCTCGCTAAACTGGTTTCTTACCTTAGCCAGCTCATTTTCATATTCCCTCTTCCGTGTGCCTTCGTCCTGCAGAAGAACCCTTAATCTTTCTATCTCGTACTCCTTCTCCTTGATGACCTTCTCAGACTCTAACTTTTGCCAACCAAGGCTGTCTTTCTCGTTTTGTCTCGTTTTCTGCAACTGGTCATAGTCATTCTTCTGCTGCTCATATCTGTCCTCCAGCAACTTCCTTTTCCTTTTCTCATCTTCAGTCTCATAAGTCAGCCTGGTTATTCTGTCATTTAGATCCTTTATTTGGGCATAGCATTTGTCCAGGTTTTGCTTAGCAGAATTTCCATCCATTTCAGCTTGTCTTTTCATTTCCTCCAAACTCATCAGCTTCGCCTTGAGCTGAGAAATGTCCATCTGATACTTTTGCAGATTTTGCTCCAGGAATTTATGTTTGTTGCTTGTCTCTGAATTTGAATCCCTGGCAAGCCTAAGCTCTTCTTCCAGGAGTTCAATTTTGGTGTTTTTCATCTGCAAAACAATAGCAGAAAAACAAACAAAAAAACCCCACATAAACATTTGTCACAACTGTTTCAAAATCATTGCATGCAATACAATATACATTTGTAACACTGACAACTTACAAAGCATTTTTTAATCTGCTTCAATGAGAGCTCAAAATCCTTTCTTATTTAATGTCATCAAGACAAATTCTGAAATCCTTAATTATTCAGAGCCAAATCTTATTCAGAATTCAGCATAATGACTTTCAGAGGGGAAATGGTACTTGATGGCAGGGGGAGAGATGCAATACAGATAGTAAAATCCGATGCACCACGAGTTTGCCACCAAAGTATTAAACAGCCTTATTTAGAACCTCCACAATTTTCAAACAGGTGATTCACATTCCATAGATGTGACCTCTTAAATGGGCCTCTCTGTTTCCACTGAGCTGAATCAAATCAGGAGTTACTCCATTTGAAACACTGTACATATGGCCTGAAATGAGGTGTGGCCCCTTAACTGTGAGTTAATTGAGTTTTCAGCACTGAAATAACTGTACTGTCACTGAGGTCAAGGTCCCAATGGACATAGAAGGGCCTCTTACATGCTTTGATGAGCACCTCCTAATTGCCAAGAAGCCTAATGCTCTCCACCTCCCACATAACCTTGGAGGTAACTTTGCAAGATACTGTACTCTTTGACAAAAGATGCATGAAACTGCTTATATGCCTCCTTCACGGCACACCACTGAGCTCAGGATTTAGTTTTGTGGGCTGTTTTGCACTGCACTGAAACAGAAAGTCTTTGAGCAGTGATAATTTGCTAACCGGTGATAAAAATAAAAGGTAATGAAAATAAAAGAGTCAGATTACCTTCAAGTCCTCCATGCTCTTTAACATTTCACTTAAGAATCTGTAATAATCTCCTGATCTTGTAAGAAGTTCTATGTAGCGAGAATGAGCCTCGCTAGCCTTGAAAAGAAAGACAATTGTTAGCCACTTGTACTACAGAGTTAGATATGAAGATACCTGTGTCTCAGCTCATTTAAAGGATTCCAATCCACTTGAGAAAACATGACTTGACAAAGTAAAAAGAAATTCTCCTCCTCACAAGTTCACGTGACTTTCTGGGGACCCCAAATGCATAAATTCTCCCTTCTGATAAACCCACACCTTCTTTTTCAAGATTATTTTCCCCCACGGCTGCTGCGATACTAAACCCAAGGCTTCATCCCCTGGTTCATCATGCTCTTCCTGCCTGACAGTCACAAGCAACCCAAGGTAAACTTTTAATAGTGGTTAATTCCCAGGTTGAAAGCGACTGAACCACTTGGGGCATGGATCTTACTTTCTCACAATATGCATGCAATGGACATTGAATAGGAATGAGGTAAATTCCTGAGGGCTAATCTACTGTCTAAATGAGCCCAAGTATGATTTTACAGCACAGTGACTATTCTGCACTAATTCCTTGTGCTTACATGCTTAGTACACATTTCCAATGCCAGCAGTAATTATTAGAATACAGCTGGATATGACTCACAGTGGCTCACACGGACAAATATTTTCTAAAGATTAATAGGGAGGAAAGAAAGATACCTCTTGCAGAATCAGCACTGCAGGAGACTGAACCACACACTTCTTGATAGGTATGTTGAGCAATGTTTCTAATCCGGAGCTGTAGGAAGCAACCTGTAGTTCATAATCCTGTAAAGCAACAGAGAAAGGTAAGACCCATGTAGCAACTGCCAAGGAACTCTCTGGGCATCTGGATTTCCCAAAATGTAAATAAACTTTTGGGGTTGTTTTGTTTGTGGTTTGTTGGGGTTTTTTTAATAAAAAGCTACATTTTCCCTTGTTTATATCTCTGGCCACGTATGGATGATCCTCTACCATAAACAGAATCTCATCTCTCAAGTGGAGACTCACATAGGAGAATCACAAAGGGAAAAAGAGAAAAAAAAAGGGAAGATACATGTTTCGGTTAGCTGAGGGCTAACCTGAGGTGAAAAAGATTCATGGGATCAACTGGTCTAGGTACTGTTATCAACCAAAACTTCATCAGAAATAACTGCCTCTGTATCTCTTTCATATCACATACACCACACCACATATACAGCAAGATCTTTGTCACAGAGAGTACAATTGAGCCAGAGAAAGCACAGATATAAAAGTGACAAAACTGCAAAGCCCACAAAACCATTCCCTGTATATCTTCTTGGTTTTCATCGCTATTGCACACCATTCCTCCTGCCAATCTGCATTTGTCTTGCTTCCTAGACCAGATCCTAATCAGACCTAATTCCTAAGCTACCAATCTGTTTGTTCTCTACTCCTTTCTCTCTCTTTTTTTTTTTTTTTTTTTTTAA
>NW_015090830.1:16816508-16984351 GCF_001431845.1 Calidris pugnax | reverse complement strand
TTTTTTCTCTCCCTTTTCTTCTTTTTTTTTTTTTTTTTTTTTTTAACATCTAAACTGGAAAGTTGGGTCTGGCTAGAAGGAGGCTTTGATTCTCCTGAAGAGAATTTCCCACTGGTATCTCCTGCATCATCCTGTGGTCTTCAGGTGGCAAGTACACAAATTACTTTCATTATATTTTGTACACACAAATGCTTCACCCCAGCAGTTTTTGTACACACACACACACACCAGGGAGCTGACATTTCACCTGCCAGCAGTACAGAGACAATGGGATGAGCCCGACCATGAAAAACCACACCCCATAAAAATGCTGAGATCCAAGTACCTTAATTGCAGCTGAGCACTGATCTGCATGCTTGAGAAGCTCCTCAACTTTGTCTCGCTTCCCACAGATTTCGCTGTGCAAGTTCTGTCAAGAAAGAAGTGAGCTGTGAAGCACTCCCTCAAGATTTGCCCATATTTCCTCCTGTACACACTACCTCCATCAGAAGGCACCTGCAGTATGAGACCACTGCAAGCCCAGAGGCTGAGACCTGGACCTGTGCTGTTTTTATCATGGCAAGCTCCCTGGGCATGAGAAGGTTGTTCTCAGAAAGGACACCTGGCAACTGAACAACCCCCAGATCTGGGGAGGGAGAGTTACTTGACTTTAGGTTAGGTGTATTTCCTTGTTTTTTATTTTTGTGCTGTAATTTGTCCCCTAAGTTGCACCATCATACAGTCCCTTGAATTAATTCAAAGCTGATATATAAAAGTGTCAGTGATCGTGTATGAGCCAAAACCAGCCTTGTTCATAATCTGTAGCAGTGCTGACAGAAAGGAATGATGATATCTTCTCTCCTGCCTTCTACACATGTGGTGGGTTTTGGTAGCTTGTCTACTTTATAATTCAAAACAGTATTTCAGACTGTATTGATACCAGTACTTTCTAAATAGCAAAACAACTTAAAATCCAAGTAACTGAATGCAATTCATTCAGGTGGTGCATACCTTCTGATCATGCAGGTATCTCATGATACTGTTGCAATCACACAGTTTCATGGACTCGATGGCCTCCTGCCTGCGCTTGGCGTCACAGATCCATTTGCACAGAGCCTGGTAGAGATCTCGGTATGTTTTCAGCTGTTTTATTTGCCTTTCTAAATCCCACGCTCTAGAAGAAAACAGGGAAAACTGTCAAAATGAAAAGTGCATTCTCTTTCTCTCTCTTTAAACATTTTTTAGAAATAAGACAAAGTAATAGACCGGGTAAAACTATGGGAAGCTCTAGAAGGAGATTCTGAACAAGAATTTCAAATAAATGAAAGTTTTACTGGTTATTAGTGACCCAACATGGGGTTTTAGTGCTTCACTTTTTAGTAAGTCTGCAATACAGAGAGGTTGGCACTTCCTCTCAACTGAGGGATGGATAAAGCCTTGTAGTGATAAGAATCAAGTTCACTTGCTTTGGTCCTTTTGTTTTTAATTTTCACTGAAACAACTAGCAACGAGCCAATTTTTATTAATAGGACTAGATTTTTGGCCTGAAGTAAAAACAAAATGAAACAAACCACACCCAAAAAAACCCCCCAAACAATCTGAATGTGCCTTCAGTTCAATAAAGCATTAGAAAAAAATGGTTGGGATTTTTTTTTACTTAATTCTTAGTGTTAATTTTTTAACCCTCAGGTATAGGGTATTCAGGAAAAGCATGGTTGCTTTGTTTGAAGGGGAAAATGCTGACTGGAAGCACTTAATCCAAGAACACTAGCAAGAATAAAAAAAAATAATTAGAACAACTCCTTAGCACATAGGTTACACATTTTAATGAATAACTTACATTTTCCTGCTTGGTCTTACATAATACTTTTTAAAGTATGTTCAACCTATATGTTACTGCCCTGAAGTCATAATTTGTCCTCTAGAAGTGATGATTAGTGCACATCAGTTCTTTTAGACTCATTGTTAAGATGATCTTAGTAACAACAGCAATAAGGAAGAAGCTATTAGGAAATATGACCAAACCTGTTATCTATCTGCTTATCAGCTCTCTGCCAGCGGTCCATTAGCTGGGTAACTTTGTCACAGAACTTTCCAATGTCCATGTCATACAGGGTGTATGACTGGCAAGACTGTGAGTGAATCTGAAGTGTCTTCTGTAGCTCACTTTCCAGGGCATTCAGTAGTGATTTCTTCATGTTTAGGTCTGCTTTCATTTTCTGGAGAAAAAACAAAATGCCATCATATGTTTTATTCTTGAGAGGAATTTAACCATCAACAGCATGCACAATGTATTGGGGCTCAAAGATTTTGTTTCTAATTCAGTAAGGTATGCACACTGATGCCAGACGGACTTAATGTATCTAAAGTGAAACATTGACTTTGGTAAACAGAGTTTGACTTAAGAATGTGTTTAAAGTTAGACTCACCCTTAAATAATTTGCTAAAGCAAAGGCCTCTGTCATCATATTCTGTAGCTAACATTTCAGTTTCTCAGAACAATGTAGTGCAGTTACCAAAAAAAAAAAGGGAAGCGCCTACCTCGTTTGTTCCTAGAAACAACTGACTAGAAAATTTCACTGAAGTATGAAAGACTCCTGCACTTGCAATAGATGTACAATCCAAACCTCAGGATTGGCATACCCAGTTTTTAAATGTTATCTAAAAATCTGCACAGATTTTTTTTTTCCTGTTTCCTTATTTAACATAATTAAAAGGTAACCTGGTTGTGCTTCATTTGTGGCACTTACACTCTTTTTCCCTGCTGCACCTGAGAACAGGAAAGAATGAGAGTCCCTATTCTCCCAAAGGCGTGCGGTGCATAAAAGGACCAGCTCAGTGCCAGATAAAGACTGGTTCTGCAACCCAACTTTGTGCTCAGCAAAGCAATTATTCTTTGCCTTCTCCCCTTGTACAGGATGGAAAGTTCTCACTATAGCATTGAAAATGGACTCTATGGCAAAACCAGGACACACAATAACACTCAACTTGTTACAACTAGAAGACAAGGGTAATTAAAAAGCCTTCTTGCAAGAATGGATGTATTGCCTTCAAATCTAGCTTCGTAAGTGGTACAAATAAACACAGATAATTGTGTACATAAATGGATTGTGGAGACCTTCTATGCCACTGGCTGGAAGGGGGCAGCAACAACCAGGGGAGGGAAGAAGTAGTAACCCATAAATTCCTTCCAATAACTTGCAAAAGCATTGTATGTCTATATCATAAAATATGTCAGGATCAGCACTTCCATCTCCTGGTTTTGGAAGGTTTTCACCCAGCTCAAAAGCCCAGTGCTGGCAGCTACAAATTTTGCCTTGCTGTGTCCTTGGGTCTTGGCCTCTCACCTTCAGACAAGCCCGATAAGCCTCCACTTTATCAAGATCCAAAGGAACAGTCTCCTCTTCAGAGAGTCTGACTTCAAAAACTCTGATCACGTCTTCTGTTTGCAGAATAATCTGGAGCAGACACCTCAGCGCATTCAAGCTAAAATAAATAATACAAGACAAATTTGTTATGGACTGGGGAAAGGAAAGGTGACATTTCTAATTAATTGCACATTATTAGTTAAAGAGAATAGACAATACAGAAGAAATTTCAGTGACACAATTTTCACTTTTTTTTTTTTTTAAAGTCTTCCATAGAAGGGAAAAAATTCACATAAGTGTCTGTTTCTACACTCAAATACAGCATTTGTAGGAAAGAAGGTATAATTTTACACTACAGGTAACAACAGGCAGGTTTCTAGACTTGGAATTATGGAAGAAAGTAAATGATTTATTGCTATAACCTCAATTCTCTTACCTGTCTAAGTAGCCAGCAGAAACACCATTAATGTTTTCCAGTTTTTGAAATAGGGCGTTTATCTCTGACTGCAAGTACACATACTTCTCAGAGCCTCTGAAGTTAGGCAGCAAGTCCTTATGCTTATTGAGGGTTTCAGCCATTATTTGAGAGTCATTCTGCACGCCCTAAGGAAAGAGAATGCCTGATTTACGCATTTTTGTTGGCTGAATGATCATTCTACAGCACATATACAATTGGTCTCCTTACCCAAATAGTCTGCTGTTATCTAATCAGCTTGACCAAGGACTGAAGCAGTGCCCCACCTTGCTTGCTTCAAGGTAAGTAACATTAGGAGGTTTCTTTTTTGCACAGTCAACAACAGGTAATACCTCTTTTTGAGCACCTCATCCACGCTGAAACAGCTTTGTTGAAAGCAGAGCACTTTACTGCCAGCTGCCTACTGCACTCAGTAGACGTGCCAAGGTCCTGCTGCTCTTAAGACCTTTGCAACCTCCTTGCCTCAGAGGAATTTCTCATACACTGAACCTGTTCTCTTTTCTTACTAATCTTCTCTCTCCAGTCCCCTTCAAATCTTAAGAACTGGGATTAGGAGTTTGTAAGCCTCATCTATCCACTCTGCATCCCACAGGCAGCACTTCAGGGGTAGGTGGTAAAGTGGAGTCTGTGCAAAAGGATATTAATAGTGCTTTAACCTGGATGAGGCTTAACATGTCCACTTGACATCAGACTTTCTGTATTCTTTGCCTGACAGAATTTGACTTCTAAAATCCAAGAGCCAACTTTTTCTACATAGGAGCTAAATTCCAATCCAAATTGTCATGGTTAGCTTTAAATTGAGAATTTTCTGCTTGGGTATGTGTCTTTCCCAGCCAATCGGAAATACAACTGCAACACAGACTGCAGCACAGATTCATATTAAGCTTCAGATGTTCAAAGAAAAACATTCACAGTTACCTCTAAATCCTTTATTCTGACAGAAAAGTCATGCACAGCTCCTTGATCCACTCCAAGAGGAGCTCTTTGAACCATCCGAATCTCAGAAGCTTCAATCTGACGCCGAAGTTTCTGAAGCTCCATCAGAAGCCAGGCCTCCTGCTTCTCATGTTCTCTGTTTCTCTCATTAACGATGATGGTGTTTGTGGAACCCACAGGACAGGTCTCAGTTGGGACCACTGTAAAATAAATTGGGTGAATGTCAACTGCCAGAAAACTGAACATCTACATATAGGAAGCCAATGCAGTGCCAAAGTGCTGACTTGTTCTGTAGAACTGAGAACAGGTAGAAGATCTGGGCCTTTAAGCAGCTGTTTCAAGCACTGAAATCTCCCCTTCACAAAAAGAGAAACTTGTTTCCTCAAATCCGGCAGTGAGGTTTTGCTTACTAATAACTGAAAGTATAACAGATGGACTGAATTACTCTCATTTTCCCAGCAAGCTCCATGAACTTCAGAGGACTATTCCCACGGGAAGGGAGAACAAAACATACTCTTCCCTGCACGTGGCCAGTTGTGCTACTTTGGGAGACAGCAGTACAATTCTTGAGCATGTTTCCATTCATATGTTTATGGGAACATTTTCACATAAAAAGAATGCACCACCAACCCCCAAACAAAGAAACCCAAGCAGTACAATCTCTGCAAAAATCAGGAGGATGACAAACCTGTTTGTGGCTGCCGTGGTTGATTGGGCAGTTGTATAATCAAGGTTTGGTAGTGCTTCTGAGCATCAGTGAACTGAGTCTGGATCTTTCGTTTGTCTTCATCACCAAACATCTCTGACCCTTGGCTGTTCCTTAAGAATTCTTGATAATGGATTTCCAGGTCAGTTATTATTTTTTGGTAATCTTCCTTACGCATTGTTTTCAGCTGAAATGAAGTATAAGAGATTTTTTAAAAAAGAAGCAATTGGTGAATGCTTATGATTAGTTAATCATTAAGGAACAAACTAATACCCCTATAGAAAAAACAGAGTAATCACATTTTAGAATAAAACTTACCCAGATTGCCTCTAAAAGTACAATGCTAGAAGTGCCCTCTGAGCTAATCTAGTCTTGTTATAGCCATTTCATAATTTCAGATTAGTTTGAAATTCCACCTCTTACTCTGCCTATTCATGCCCTTGCGTACTGGGAACAAGTACAAGTATGTAATAAAACCCCTTAGCTAATCTTCCCTTTTTTCCGTATTATGTTTGAATACGAAAGCATTTTGCTTCTCCTCTAACAAAACAACAACTTCCATATATAACTGTGTGACCCAACAAAAGGAAGGCCCACGGTTTTGCAGAATGTACACCTGCACAGCACACAGTAAGCACTGCTTGGGACAGCAAAGGTCAGGTCACGGATGTCCCTGGTCTACAGATAAGGCCAGCTGGAGTCTTACCTTGGCAATAGTCATCGCTCTGATTTTCTCAATGTCAATCATGCAATAATGCCAAGACACCAGGCTCTTCATGTTGATATACAGCTGGTTCCACAGAGCTAAAATAGCTTCATAGTACTGCTCAATTCTGAGATGAGAAAAGAAATTTCACAGTCAAAACATGTGTGTCCTCACAGTATAGCTACAAAACATCCAAAGAAACATCCACCAGATGTGGAGTGCATTAAAGCTTGTTCTCTACTAGAAAAAATCTTGGAAATTAATTTTTCCATGACTTTCCTTATTAGAGATGAGAAAAACCTTGTAAAATTTAAGTTTTAAATATTTTTAGATCCCAGCAAGCTTCACTGAAGCAAACTCCCTCAAGTCAAGGGCCTAGTCCTTAATCCCCCCACCCTTATGGAGTGCAGGGGCATTCTGATCAAGGCACAGACCAGATTTTGTGGTTGGTTGCTATTTTGAGCGAACTCTTCTATCTGCTCCCAGTAGCAGATGTCCAAACCCAGGCAGCAACTCACTTGGTAGCAAGATCCACTGCTAACGGATTGAGGGGTGGGATGATAAGACTAACAGATGGCACCAGCATGTCCACTCCTCCTGGGCCAGTCACCAGCCACTTGCTGCGCTCGTTATTGTCCTTCAGGATACATTCATCTCCTTTGCGCACTGTTTTCTATAAGGAAGGCAGAACAGTATTTTTTTCTTTAGTTAACTAACATGGGGTTTCTAGAAAAGACAGACAAGAAAGATGCACCTAGAGCACAGAAGTGGGAGTGCTTCCCAGCTGCCAGGTCTGGGTGTGCATCTTGGCTTCATACTGGGGCAAGAGATCAGTACAGATCAACCCCTTCTCCCTCAATCTGGTTTCCATGTGAAGAAAACCAAGCGAGAGCACTCTCAACTTTCTGAGTGGTTGTCAGTCCAGTTGATCATCACACTTGAGGCTTGTCATGACAAGCATAGAAAGCTGAGTGTGGACACATGGCCATGGTAAGCTAGGCAAACATGCCTGGCCCTAAACCAGTGAGCTGGAGGCAAAAGGATGCTTAGTGCCGCATCCGTATTTGCAAAGAGACTTGGAGTGAGTGCAGCAGAGCTAGATCCACTAGTCCCAATTGCCAGAAATCCTGACAGCCTGCAGCCATGGATGCGGCCGTGGTGCAGGTTACAACCCACTCACATCTAAGAGGGGGAACCTTCTTCTATCATTTATCCTGATAGGACTTTCTCCTTCCATCACACCTCTACAGCTAGCAGATATATTTTTGACAGAACTAGTAAAAGGCCACAAGCTTGACATTGACCTGACCATGCAGGGGCTCCAGACTTGTCTGAGCTTACCTTCACCTGAGCAGAATTTAGCATGCTTAACTCTAAAAGCAATTGCCAAGCAGTCAGGTAACCACTGCCTAAATGTTTTTAGCTGTGCTTACAGTAACAACAAGTCGTTACTCTGGAATAAAACGTGGTATGGAAGATCACAGACACAGAGTGGATAGCAGAAACCCCAGACCGTAAACACAAATCACAGCGGTCAATTACTGGTCACTGCAGGAGTGCAATCTCGTGAGTCAGGTAAAACAAGTTTTACCCTAACAGAACAGGAAAACTGCATAATTTGGAACCAGTAAAGAGAAAGAGCACATAAGCAGAAAACGCATATAAGCAGACTGCTAAGGAAAAAAAACAAACAAACAAACAAACAAAAACCACCAAACAAACTCAGGCAGCCCCAGTACTGAGAAGGAAAAAACCACAACCATCAATTTCATACTCCATCCATCAAAAAACTTCGGATACCAATGAATTATCATACATTCCTTTGTCTTTTGTTAGATGAAGTGTTGAACTCAAGACCCAGGGGGACACTGGAAAGGTGAGAAATCACCAAACTAAAAGGGCAGATGCTGGGAAGCATCTGTAGAACAATCTTAGCCCAATTACAAATGAAACTTTTCTGTGCTAATTTGAACTATGAGTATTAATACTATTTAATGGACTAATAATAATTATTTTGACCAAACTTATTAACCAACCAGAACCTAGCCTGTTTGTTCATAATTGCATGAAAGTCAGAGCTTTTTCATCCAAGAAATTCAAATGCTGACCAAAAGCAAAGGGATTACACCTATTAGCTCAAAAGTTTGTTTACTAAATCATTCGCCATGTTCTAGTTTACATGGTGTTCATTATCAGCCAAAAAGGAATACATTACCAGATCCTGTTTGTAGTCACACAGAGCCTTGAGGATAATGGGCTTGTTACTCCGGTAGTCTGGGTTACGTGGCTTCAGCTGCACAATCTTCTTGGATTTATTCACCAAACTCTGCACTTGCCTCTTGTATTCAAGAATTCTCTCTCGTTCATTCTGCAAAGGTTAATAGTATGTCAAAAAAAAAAAAAAAAAAAAAAAATTTGCAAACCAAAAAAAAAAAAAAGGCAGTAACTGCACTCTCAAACCTGACTTCACCAACTGCCCTTTTACATCACTGACCATTTTTCCTCCAGTATATCCAATTTGGAATTGTAGGATGAATAAAGAGTTAGCTACAAAAGCTAGGATTTAAGTCCTTTCAAAGAGATTACAATGATATAAAGTGGCGTGATGAATCATTTATTAAATACATTTATCCTTTGAGGCAAAATCTATTCTACCTGTGAAAGCAAGCCTTTCCTTTTATTAATTTTTTAGCATGTCAGGAACTTGGCAATTCTTTCGGCTCACTATGGATTTAAAAAGAAATCAGAGTTCCCAAACAGTGTTAAACAAATTAAAATAACACTGATCCACCTGTAGGCTTTCCTAAGAAATGGGCAGGAATATACCCTTATGGTTTCAAGTTCATACAGTCCTGTGAATCAATGTTGTGGTACACCTGGGTTTACATTTGGTATCTGAAGAGGGCAACTGATTTCCAAGAAAAGCAGAACATAACCTGTCAGGTAGGTGTGACAGTACCTCCAGCTCTTTGATCTGCTCCAGCAAACACTGCAGTGACATGCTCTTATCGCAGATGAACTTCTTTCTGATGGAGTCCTGTAAGTTTTTCAGGTAGCACTCTGTGGCTTGGGCCTCTTCAAAGAACTACAGGAGAAAAGTTGTTGTGATTTCAGTTGTATACAGCTCTTGAAAATGTCTAATGAAAATCAATGGATTCCTTGTATGAGAAATCCCAGTTCACACCTGGCAGAATTTACACTTAGCATTTATGGTATGGTAACAGTGTGTTATGCATCGTGCACTGATTTGAATAGATTTTAGCACCCAAAAAAAATATCCATGATGGGATTCTCACTTAGCAAAAGTAGTGTGAATTCTCCACATCACTACTCACCTGAAAGTAAGCCGCATTCTCTTTCAGATGAACATCAATGCATTTGGTGATCTGAAGAATCCAGCTCCATTGAGTTTGTAATGTATCCATGTAGGCCTAAAAAAACAGCAATATACAGAACTCAGACCACCACATGGATCACTCTCCCATGCCTAGACTCAAGCAAAACTATTTATGCTCCACATAAGTGCAAATAAAAAATCTGCTAAAACAAATTAATGCATACCAGAATAATGTGATTCATGCAAATAGTTGCCCAACTTCTAAGCATCTACCTAACTGAAAAGAGTTAAATACCTGCTTGTGGGATGCAGAGAGAAATTTGTTCATAACTTGAATTTTGCGTGATCAGCATAAAGCCTGAAGTGCATGAACAAGAACGGGTGAAATGCACAAATAGTAGTGCAAATAAAATATTTCAATTGCAAAATGTCCTGTTCTGCTTCTTCCAAGGAATACTGTCAAACATGATTTTTTAACGGTGACTATTTTTACATTCAAACCTCTCAAGTAGCCCTCGTATATTCTTTTGAAAATTACAATTTTTACTTCACTCCTGGAGCTTACAAGAATCTTTCCTTTAAGGAAGAAACTGACCACAGAAGAAATATGAATGGTGATTTCACACAATAAGATAACAGTTAACAAAGTCAATACACTGAAAAACAGAAAGGATTGTTTTTGGTTTTTTTTAATTAACTTCTTTCCATTTCAGGCTTCTTACACACTCTTAGAACTATACCTACTACAGCATCTCCTAATAAAATTAGATTTTTCCAAATTGTTGCAGCTTTTATAATTGAAAGGTAAATGTACAACAAGCTGTGAAAGCAAAAATGTCTTGGCTAAGCTGTAGAAATGCACTATACATTTCAGTTGCAGAAAGTATTTGCACCTGGATTAAATATAAACCCTCAAAGGGTGTGGCGTTCTTCAAAACATGCCTACTAAGATAGCAGAAGAATGACATGCCTTCCTACCATAAATTCTGTTTCACTGTAGTCAACTGGGACAACTCCCTAAGCCTCATATTGATTTTTACATGCATCTATCATCAAACTTGACAGCGATGAGAGGTCTCCACACAGCTCTTAAGAAGCCTGTAGTTGTTGTGGCTAGGTTTGTAGAGGAAGGCAGTAACATTTATTAGAGCAGCTCATAGAGCTGGATAAAAATGGACGTGCTTTTTGGCAGGCAAACCCTTCTCACGTCCAAACGCAGCATTTTATTTACTTGCTCTCACTGAGAACTTCTCATACAGCAACTAAAGGAGCAAGTGAAATCACACAAAGTCTAACTCACCTCGATTTTGTCTGAAGCAGGATGCTGGTTGAGCACTAGCTGGTCACTTTCTTGCTTTAGCTTGTTGAGTTCTTTTTCTTTAACCTCCAGTTCACTCATACGTTTCTAAACAATGAAAACACAGCATTAAACAAGCCCTCAAACATATGCTGCACAGGATGATTCACTTAAATTTTCCAGATATTTGTGATAATGTAAAATCATCTCTGCTAACACTACATAGTAATTCTATTCAGTGTACTGAAGTTAATTATGAAGACAGTAGAAAGAAAGAAAGTATAATCATCTCAGTTCCAGTCTCTAGGCTTGCTGCTTCACAGAGCAAAGCGCCCAAAGTGCTAACTTTCTGAGGAACAATGAAAACAAAAATGACTGCATCTTGTAATATCCAGAACAACTAAAAAAAGAAGTACCTCCTTGACAGTGTGAACTTTCATTCCCTTTTCAATTTGGTGATCAGAACCAATATTGGTTAAAGAAATGCACATGCTCAACTTCCCTCCGTATCCATGGAAAACAGGGAGCAGTGCAAACTACCTCTGACGGTGCACTCAATGTGCTGCTGGCAAAACCATCAGAGGAAAACAGCAGTTCCCTCTAGCACAGCTCTACTCCCTGGTGACAGACAATCAGGCCAAATAGGGGACCCCCTGTCCCCTATATAGTCCTAACAGGGAGAATTAAACTACTTGATTGAAGTCCTTTAGTTTAGCACGCCAACATAATGACTGTGTGCACAGATAATTACTACTCCACAGTGGACTGTAGGTCCAAAGTCAAAAGAAACCATGACAACTGGTTGAATGGGAGCATAATCTTCCAATAGATGTACAGTCTTGACTCAAAAGGACACGGTAATTGATCCAAAAGCATTGATAAAAATCCCCAGGAACTTTGAAAGAGTGATTCCTCCCTCACTGTGCCAAAAGAGGGCCCATGGAAAGAATGGGGAGGTTCAGCCAACTTACAGAGAACGCCTCCTGCTTCCTGGCGATGTCAGTGTTCCTGTCACTCCAGTCGTAGAGAAGCTCCTCTTCCTCACAGTCATTGATCCACATGATCTCTCTGCTGGTGGCTTGGATGAGGTTCTGGAACTGACGGAGCTGATCCATTCTCTCAAAGGAGTATTTCTGCAAGAAATTCCATAAATAAGAAGCCATAAACACAGAAATGCCTGTGCTGAGTGGAGAAGGGCAAGCTAAGAGCACAGCATGCCCTTTTTTTTAAATGAAGTAACAGCAAAAACCACACATCTATAAAACCTGTTGGCAATGGAGAGCAGATAATGTGTCTGGATTTATAGAACAATGGGAACCTGAAGTCAGCAGCTTCCCAAAGTCATTTCAAACACAACCGTAACATACATGTAAGCGTGCAAACCAAAAGGCATAGGAGAAAATACAAGACATATCTGAAAATATAAGAAATATCTGAAAATTTAACATCACTACTTGCATTTGCTGCTCCTAGTACATCCTTGATGTTGTAAGCAGCACCTTTTGCAGAGGTGACACTTCATGAAAAGATTCCTTCTCTGTCCCCATGTCACAATACACATCCTGTTGCTTGAAATGTGTACAGGAATCGGCTTCCAATCCCAAGGGTTAAGTCTACTATTGGCACAAGAACCTCACTGTATTTTACATGAAGATCCAAAGTGGAGAAGATGCACAGCCCTACACAGAATTTGGTTCTAATCCCACATTTGATTAGCTTTTTAAGCTTCATCTATTGACTAACTTCATCATTACATTTACTCCCATTAAGGAGGTAGACTTTTACTCTTCACCTTAGCGACCAACCAGGTGCAAACTAGAAACTTCCTTGTGAGGATCTGTCAATTATACACCAGGTAATGAATTAATCTTAAGTTCATTACTCCAACTGAACCTTACAAGAACTACAAAGCACTGTCAGTTTACTGCTGAATAGAATTACTTAAATATGTATCTGTCACACTGTTGAAACCTGAAGTGTCCCTT
Organism: Calidris pugnax; assembly: GCF_001431845.1. NCBI lineage: Eukaryota > Metazoa > Chordata > Aves > Charadriiformes > Scolopacidae > Calidris > Calidris pugnax. The sequence continues at coordinate 16,971,562 of NW_015090830.1, read as the reverse complement.
GACTACAGCATAGGTCCTAATAAAGCAAAAATGAGCATTCATCATACAGCTTATCAGCCATGGACACATCTCATGCTCACCAGAAGTCCTTCATATTCTTCTTCCAGCTGATGAACTGCAGCCTTCTCCCGCTGAAATAGAGACAGCAAATATTTAGTGAGCCTCTTACAAGTTGCCTATTTGCTGATATTTCCTTTACAGTGTCAGTGTCATAATGTTACAACTACAGGTGATAACCTGCAAATGCCTGCAAAAGACATAGGTATCAGATCTCCACCACTGGAGGACCACAAGAAGAATAAAACCAAGGCTTGGATAAACTTACTTCCCTCAGGGATGCTTAGTATATAAACGTAAGTACATAGCAAAACAGCTCCCAAAAAATGATCTCTTTCTATACCAAACTCCTAGACAGCTGTGGGGAACCAGCTAGTCCTAGAGCCAGCTTTGGAGTAGTATAAACCACGATGTGAGCAGGAGGTTCCAATTTTTATTCCCATTTCTGTGGCTGGGAAGCTGCACAACCTTGGAACTGTTATTCCATAAGGCTCTCTATCACCTTTCACTATCACCTTTCCTATTTGAAGCAGAAGGGAAAAGGGAGTTACACCCCTTCCACTCTTCAGCTTGGCTGAGAGATCAGAGCTCCAAAATGGAGTGCCTTTTCTTTAGGTCCAACTCTATCTTCTCCTGCCTGTGTAAGCAATTAACAGAAAAGAAGAATGGGAATGAAGTAAACCTCCTCTCTCCTATACCTAGCTGCTGGGCTGACAGGAGCAGAAGTTAACCACTGCATTTTCAGTGTCTTCTTCATTCCAATCACAAAATCCACAGGGGAACAGAAGCCTCAGAAGGGCAAAAAAAGAAAAAAAATATCCATGAAAAAGCCCACACCTCAGAAAAGCTCTAGGCTTAGCCAAGAATTTTGGCATTTTGCACAGAAACTTCATCTTTACTAAAGGCTATATCTAAGCACACACCTTATCCTTTCACTTTCTTATTTTAATGTAGCTAGACAGAAAGTGAGAATAATCATTCTTAGCCATTCTTCCCACAAAAACTTACTGCAATATTCATTTGCCAGCCTCATACACAAAAACAAAATGTTAAATAGCTACAAATTTTTCATTTTAAAATTCTGAGGAAAGAAGTGGAACACAAAATAATCATGAAATAATAAATATTAAGGTTGAAAGTGGTTGCTATCACGACACCAGTGCTTTCTGAAGAGAAGCTGAGCTATTCAGATTTCTTTTTTGTAGCGGAACACCAGCAACCCAATGACACAAATCTAGACTAAGCAACGTGGAAGGGAAGACAGTAATTACCAGGTCTGTTTTGACTTTGTCCAGGTGCCAGCGATAGTCTCCAATGGCATTGTGAGTCCTCCTGTGGTCACTAATTTGTTGCTCAATGGATGCTGCATCAAACCCCCATTTCACTAGCTCCATTTCAGCCTAGGAGAAAGAGACAGTACTTCTGCTTTAATTTCCAACATTATTATCTAAATCAAAAAACATAGGAATTGAACTGAAGGAAACATGCATATGCAGAAGAGAGTAAAACTGAACAAAAGGAAGTTCAGAATAGGGGGTTACAATTTCTTGGAATTGTCATCAATTAAACTGTGTGACAGGCTCCCAAAGTAGAAGAGACAAAGTAGGGAAAATATTGAAGTTGCTTAAAATTAGATTAGATGAAGCACACTCAGTAGTGTATTTTTATCTGCTTTCTTTGGACCAAACTGTTCTTTTATGTTTTATTGTATAGCTTACATTCTTATCACTCTGAAAACAAATCATGATTTTATCAACGCTTTTCATGCAATTCATGTGAAAATCCCAGAGTAAAGTTCTGGGAGTAAAGCCCCATACACTGCATTTCCATTTCAATTATTCCCATGTAAACTCCAATAACTTCAGTTAAATGCAGTCAAACTAAATAAAAAAAACAGAAGATAAACTGAAATAATTATAGAACCTGTTGTTTGTCTTGCATTTTGGCAGCAGTTATTGTAGGATGCTGAGTGAAAATCTCTAGGAACAGGCTTTGAAAAGCAGTAATACAGGTGGATAATATACCTGGATAACTAAGTAACTTGAAAACTATCTGATTGCATTTCTTTGTTTCATTATTTTCAAATACTAAAAGCCACTGAATTCACAATTCAGCTCCTCAAACTCCAAATCATCTTTTATGCTCTGAAGACACACTCCATCTCTGTCTGAACGCCTGTCTGCGCACAGGAAAGAAATAGGTATCTTAATCTTGGGTTGGGACCGAATTTGGTAATTACCAGCCTGGAGACAAATCTCTGAGTCAATGAATGACAGTAAAGCCCAAACCATGCTCAAGCGTAGGGGTTCAAAGGCAGTGTTGAAAATGATCCAAGAAACAAAACCATTTTGCATTCAGCCATCTAAAAGTTACAGGACTTTGACCCTTCTTATTATATTTAAACAGCCTAAAGAGTGGGTAGCGACAGCGGCAGTCCTGGCTGGCTGCCAGTGCATGAACAAAGGCTGTCTGGATTTCACTGCACTTTCCCTAATTCTGCTCAGGAAACTTGACTGACCCTCCTATCACCCGATTCTCCTGTCAGCAAACCATCCAGACAGAAAACACAAAAAACACCAGCAGAAAACCACGGCTGCTCAGACCTTTTTCCCTACATCTGACTGTGTTACCAGGAGAGACATTATCCTGGTCCCAGTGTGAGCAGATCATGAGACACAGCCAGGCTTGGTGGGAAGAAGAGGCATGTTGGAAAGTTCAAAATAAGTTTTCCCTAGGAAAACGCAAAAGCCAAACAGGGAGCTAAGTGCTTACAGAACCCACATCATCTTTACCTTAGGGATTGAAGAAGGGAGAGTGAGAAGCCTTTTACTTTCACAGGAGCTTTTGTGTGGGAGCAGTTATAAAGCACTTGCTCACGGTCCCTGTGCTTCACTAGAGGTGTCTGAGCAGGGTGTCATGTGGCATCTTTGGGAAGTACAGCATGTTCATGATCTTTCATCACTGGAAGCGTGCCCAGTGTCTGTCCAACATCACTCCTCAAACTGTGGCAGGTCTGACCATTACCCTGCTCTCCCACAGTGTGTGTAGAGCGATCGTATCTGCTGTTGCTCTCCTGGCATGATGCTTATACGTGTTATCACCCAAGGAGAGCATCTCCACTTCCCCTCCTTCCTCCAAAACCTGCCACGCTATGGGAGGGCACGGGAAGACTAAACTATGACTAGCACTCACATAAAAGTATGGGAACTGTACAGAGCTCTCCCCTCCTCATCTGGTTTACATAGCAGCCACCTGGCAAACACCACATGCAGATAACAGTGACAGGATCACTAAGCAACAGCCTAATAAAGAGAGATAAAAATAATGCAACTTCAAATTACAAGGCTTCTGCAAAGTATAGCTTCAGCCAACTTGTTCCATCCTCCCTACTTGTCTCTCGGAGAGGGCTGTCCACCCTCAAACACAGCTTTCACTTCAGCAGCACAAAAACAGGCTACAGGCTCTCAACATGTGTTTTCTACTCCAGGTTACATCATCAACAGCTGTGCATGGGCAATTTTTTCTGCACATGCAACAGATACACACAAAAATGCTGAATTTGCTATTTCAGCAGTGACTTCTGAAAGTCAAGTCCTGTGGCAATCAGCACTACCTTACGGCTTCCACTGTGATAAGGATAGATTGGTGGGGGGGGAAACAGTAAAATACTGGACAATGGTTAAATCTGTGAAGCTGGTCCTATCTGTGTGAAGTGTTAGGATAAATACGAATCATAAAGGAAATCTGTGGAAGAAAGGAAGGAAATATGGAGCATAGTAATCTCTAACGTAAACGTGCCAATGCCTTTTGTTATGTTACAGCTGCGTCTCATTCAGCTTTCAAATCTAACTTTCACACTTTTTCCTCTGCAAACAAAGAGCCCAAATTCATGTTCGTATTTCAGTGGAAACTCACTACATCTACAATAGTATAATTTTAAAAATAAGAAGTGGAACTTGGAATAATATATGAGCATACACATATTCTTTTAATTTTCTACTGGCACCCAAAACATTACTGCATGTGAGGTGAAGTACATAAAAAACACCAGGTCTTAGCCTTGTTTCTGGGTTTTGCACAAATTTACCTTCTGCTGCCTCATCCAGCCCAAACATTCAGTTGTGACACGTTTTGTGTATTCATCCCATCCTGAGCCACTCTGAGAGGAGAAGCAACCACCACCTTTGGAGCTGGCCCTCCTGGCACGGGGAACACTGATGGCTTTGTACAGGGCACGCATTTGCTCTTGAAGTTGAAGCAGCCTGAAAGGGAAGGAACCAGTAAGCGCCTATGAGGAAAACAACCAGAAAACATGGAAACAATGCAATTCTTCTCTCCCACTGGACCACCAGGTATTCAAAACAAAGTGCTGAAAGCACAGGCTGTGGAAAAAATATATTTAAAATTTCAGGGGGACGACCAAGGTGTGAAATTCTGTAAGCAATATGTTACTGCAGGGCCCTTCTCCATGTTAGCATATCCCAAACAAAGCCGATTTACTTCTGTCACATCCTGCAACACCAGGGAAGGTGAGCACTTCAGACATCACAAACTTTTATCAGCCACGTTCCCTCCCACAGCCCTTCCATGGCAATACCTTTTCTGATACATATCACAGGGTTGGCCCATCTGCCTCATCTCTCTGATCAGCCCATCCAGGATATCCATTTGGTCATTCGCCTGCGCAAAACACTCTTCCAGATCTCTGTTCCCTCTAATCTGGACACCATCCCCATATTTCAATTCCTAAAAAAAAAAAGGGGGGGGGCGGGGGGGGAGGGAATTAAAGTAAATATTCATCACCTAAGCTTCAGCTTGGTTGTTTTAAAAGAGCTGTTATGGGGCATAATTATTTTTAAGAAGCATGGTAGATTTCAACTGCTGGGTCTAGAAGACCAATCAACAAAGGATCCACAATCATTGGAAAGTCCTTATCAGAAATAAAATATAAAAGAAAATTATTAAAACATAATACCAACCAAACCTTTCCCAAAAGAACAGCACATGCTGACTGATGTTTATTTCAGCAGAGCCAAGGCTTCACACAGTGTGCTAAGCTTTTAAGAGCTTATGCTTTGGTGTTTAGAGGGTGAGAAGCAAAGAGTCTGTCCTAGGGAGAGTTGGTGGATATTGCTCCTGATTTTTCAGAAGTTTCTCTGAGATTCTAAAAAACTTACAGACATTGCTTCTCCCCTTCAAAAACATAGACTGTACCCTGTCTGCCTGGGACAAGCTTCATGCCCAGACACATTTACATACCACCTTATCACCCAAAGTCTAGGCAAATTCTCCACGTGCCCTCTCAGTGCAGTGGATCACAGTATGGTCATGGTGCTTCCAGCAGGAAGACATGACTTTTTGATCTCATCTCACACTGACATAGCCATGCTGAACAAAGCATAACCCAGCTGTGATTTGATTTGGAAATAAAATGTTGATGGACCTCATTACTTTGTCCCTTGGAAAGAAAAGAAGAAAAAAAAATAGTAAGCAATGCATGTTGTGGCACCGAGCTGAAGCTAAACATCATTTTCTTTTAACTTCAATGGAATAATATTAATCCTTAACAAGAGGCAGTATTTACTCTGGCACTGATTTTTATATAAACATGCTCACACGTGCTGTGTCTCTGAAAAGGAAACGAACTGCTAACCACAGAATTCATTCCTGAACGAATTTTCTGTCCACAGAAGGACCAAAAGTGTGCATTAAATCACATCTACTGCCAGAACTGCAAATGGTTTTTGAATCTCAGTGGCCTCAACAGCAGGATGCACTCACCACCCTGCACCTCCTCTGACTTCAGCAGGACAGAGGACACCCCATGTTTGCCAGGACTGAATCTAGTGTCAGTGGGTAACCCACCCCCAGGCACTATGGGTTTATATCAGTGCAGCGTGCAGCAAAGATCATCTCTATGCATTTGGGATGAAACAGTCAAGAAGATTTTAATGTAGTTTCATATACTTCTTCAGGAATCGTCTGGAAAAATAAAATACAGATAATGAAAGATTTTCCTATAGTCAGGTTCTTTATGGCCTAGAAAATGATTACAATATTCTACAGGACACACTGAGAGACCATAAGTGGTCATGACATTATTAACAGCTGTTTACACTGACAGTGGTCTTGATCCCAAACTGAAAAATAAGATGCAGTAGAATCTTTTTGAAGGGTGGGGGCTTTATAAAAAAAAAAATAATCAGGAAGTCCACCTTTTCTAGATTGGATGCATTTCAATCAGTTTTACTGAACACTGAGTGTAGACAGAGGAGGGAGACCTAGGAAGGTGGTGTGCTATTCCACTCCCAGTTGCCTCACGCAAACAGCTGAAAGGGGAGAAAGGAGATGAAGAAGCAGAGCCTGTGATTCCAGATAACGATGCAGCATTCCTTCCCTGTAATATTCATAACCACTTTCGATAAGAAGAACAAGCAGCACTCACGGGTTGTACTATGAGCTCAGCTCGCATCAGGCAATCCGAACAGTTTTGCAGAAGCTCCTGGATGGTGTTCTGGCGTCTGGACACTGTACAGGTCCCATTCTGACTGTTGTGGGGGAGAAGAAGATGATGAAGTAAGTACTGAGTAAACACCCGTTTTGAAGAGACACAAGAAACACAAATTTGGAACAGCTAAGGGAAGTTACGTGGAATAATCCATCTCATTTAGCATCAGAGACACACACGGTTTATCTGGCCCTTCTTCATTATTGCACTGTGAAGTTTTAATGCCGATTCCATGATGGCAGAGCCATTTTATAATTCTGTAAAAGCAGGCATGAACTGACTTTGCCACAGGATAGAATAGAAGTTGGAAACTGCAATGCCATAAATGAGAAAGTTCTTCTTCCAGTACAGATATTTACAGCTTTGATAGACAAAACTTTGGCAGTGTTACAGTGAGAATTAATTATTCATGATCTTTGTTAAAGTCAATACATTAAATTTTCGCATCGCACGTGTTACCACATCAGCCATCAAATGTCAGAGCATAAAAGGAAAGCAGGATCCTCTGCTACTGAGCATACACGTCCATACAAGCATACGAAGGGCCCTTTTATCAGCAGAAATGCATAAAACTAGTGCAGTGTCTTAAGAAGGAATTGCAAGATGCACAAGCTACTACAAAACCAGATGTAGGCCCTGGAGTTAGAGGATATGCTGTCATCCAAATAAATAACAGGGGAGCTTAGGGGTTCCAAATAAAAATCCAGAATCAAAAACACTGGTGGGGGAAAAAGCCAAGATAGATAATGGGGTCATTATTGTCATCTTCACATAATCTACTGCATCCATGCTGCCAGAAGGTTACTTTTCCAGCATTTGGGACTCAGCCATCAAAGCGAGCCACTGCTAGTTGAACGTGGGTGAGGTGCTTCAAGCAAGGAACCATTCCTTGCTGATGGAATCAGAGCTCCCAAGCAAGCCCAGGCAGCTCCCAAACCAAAGTACTTGCCAGTGAAACTAAAATAAACCACTACTAAGAGACAGTAAGAAGCTGAGATGCTTTCAAGCCCTGTCTAGTTTTCTAACTCCTTTGCTCATGGTAGGTAACCTTTTCCATTACAAATCACTGAAGGCCCAAACCTTCCATACAACACTGACATCAAAAAGACTATCGGTGCAAACCTGTCCAGCTCAGAGCCAGCAAGTCACATGGATTCAATGGAAATCTTTCCACTGACTTCAACAGACTCTGACCATCCTTCACAAAAGGACTTGTGATAATATAAAAAACTCGGCAGAGTTCTCCTTGGGAAAAATCACTGCAATGGTGAGAAATGCTCAACGGTCTATTTTTTAAGAGCTCTTCTGCATTGTGTGCAGCTGGTGCTTTAGCAGCTTGTCACTCTCCTATTAGCTCTTCTCGAACAAGTGGAAAAAGTTTAAGCAACTTTTCACCAGCTTCCTCTAATACCAGGGAGGAGATCCTCAAAGACACAGATACAGGACTGGAGAATCACTGGGTGACTTTAAAAAAAAAAAAAAAAAAGCTAGAGCTCTTCTGCATTGTGTGCAGCTGGTGCTTTAGCAGCTTGTCACTCTCCTATTAGCTCTTCTCGAACAAGTGGAAAAAGTTTAAGCAACTTTTCACCAGCTTCCTCTAATACCAGGGAGGAGATCCTCAAAGACACAGACACAGGACTGGAGAATCACTGGGTGACTTAAAAAAAAAAAAAAAAAAGCTGTACACATGCAACCCCTGGCTTACACTGTGACCCTTTGGCTGCACAAACGCTGTGCCCTACTGTGCTATGCACCCCTGTATATCTTGGAAACAGCTTAAAGAAAACCATTGTGAAAAATAACATATGGGTCTGATTTTGTGCCAGGCTTCCCGTCAGCTTCCTTTTCTAAATCATTCCTTCTCCTTAGGCATCGCTGTTGTGTTTGGATCTAGAACTATCTGACTGCATCTAAAATTTACATTTAATTATACCCACAATTATTTTAATGAATGAAACGTAATAAAGAAGAGAGAGGAACCTTCCAAGCAATTTTCTCTTTTTAGAACATCAGAAGAATATTTTTTCTTCAATGGCTTTTTCAATCCTCTCCTGACAGCTATAAATGCCGGATATCCATTAAAGCCGAAAGAACTATAGAGAAGGACCACATTTCTACTGTAATAAATCAGTGTATCTCCACTGGCTTCAGTGTAACTTCACTGACCTCAAAGGCATTACTTCACTCTGAGACAAGGTCTAAACGATGGCTGTCATAGCTAACACACTAAGAAATTCCAAAGAAAAGCTATTTTCAAATAAATAAAAAAATTTAAAAGATAGAAAAAGTAGAATTAGAAGTATTTTGTGTTCATCCTGATGATGTTAGAATACCACATCCAGAATTATTGTCCAAATAATCAAAAGTTGGAAAATTGAAGATAGTTTAATATAGCTGCACAAAGTTGTTTCAAAGCCAGTAGCAGATGCCTTGAAGTGGGAGGCTTAAGCGCACTCTATTTAGATTTTCAAATGAAGATCTACAAGTTACCTGTTTACAGTAGGGACTTTCACAAGAAGAAAGCAGCAAGCTTTAAGTCTCTCCAATCTAATGGATAAAGACATAACCAAAACAATGGCAAAAGCTGGAACAATACAAACTGAAATGAAAAAAGAGCACACTATTTCATCAATGTTGCTTTTCACAACTTGGATGTCGGTTTGGTTGTTAACAACTCTTTTGCTAGTCAAAACACTGAGATCAATACTAGGAAAACAGGAGAAAAGGTAGTGGCCTGTCAAAGGCAGCTGATGACACTGGGCAAGCTAATGGCTTTCAAATCCCTCAGTCGACCAGAGCTACACAGGGTTAAAGGGGCATAGCCAGAGACAGCAGATGCCAGTGCCAGAGCTGATATTTGATGACATAGCTCCACTAAGTCAACACGACTCAAAAGACTTCACATCCGAAGAGGATTTAGCTGTACAAACATACCCAAGAAGAGTAAAAATCAACCTCTGAATTTAGAAAATAAAAATACTTAGTAAGACAATACCTCAACATATATTGGTTGATGCATCAGACACCACCAGCACAATCTCACATGGACACATCTTCAATACTTTTCACCCACGTGACAGGGGAGTACTTCACAAGCAGTTTCAAAGGCCCTCAGTGTAATACTCCTCTTATTGAAGCCAACTGGCTTTCAATGGGAATGAGTAGATCAAAGCAGAAACCCCAATGCAGAGTAAGCAGACATCCAACCTTGAGGCAGAAGGAAACAGCCAAAGGAAAACCATATCCAACACAGTGGCATAAGGGGGGAAAAAGAAAAAAGAATGGACTAAAAAACTGAGGCAAACCCTAATCCCTGGAACATGCTACATGGCATCTTACCATGGAGGCAAGAACGAAGCTGGGTTACAACCATGTAACCTAGATCATATATAAAAATACATTTATGTCCCTCAGACAGATGTAGGACCCCAACAATCCTCACAGGACACAGCCTAAGCGGAGTACTACAGATGGTATTTTGTCAATGTCTCTTTTGCTTCCTCTGATTTTGTTTACATGAAACTGAATGAGTTTAAAGTACTGTTTGGTCATTGTAACAACTATTGCTATTATGATGCCACTTTGATTTTGCTACTATTGCTACTTTGAATCAATTTTAACTCTGGCAGCATCTGAAGCTCGAACCTATGAATAGGATCCTGCTGCACCAAACACTGCGGGCACACCACACAGTGAAAACACACACAGCTTTTTCACTTGTTTTACTGCACCCCTGTAAATACAATGTACATTTTCAACCATTCCAGCAAAAAGGGAAAGAACTAGAGCTTGGTCTTTCAGCAGGACTTGTAACACAAGAGTGCAGGGACTCCTACTAATAAATACACACATTTGAAGGAATCTGGCTATTTGTGGTACTGCTTTGGTTTTATAAACCCTGAAGAACAGTGCTGAGTGAAACAGCCTGGACTGCCTCAGACCTTAACTACCTGCTTGTCCCTACAACTCAAAATTTTAGACCGTGACACTTATTTTGAAGGCAACTCATGAATTTCAAAAAGATATTATTAAACTGAGTTCTTTATTAAAATGACTTTGTTTTAATAGTCATTAACTATTAAATGAACAAAGGAAAACAAAGGTGGCTAGTGCCTTTGTTTTAAAATGATGAGAAAACTTCAAAACACAGAAGAATTGCTTTTATATGGGACTTTAAAATGTAGCCCTGTATTTCTCTACTGCCAGAAGCAGCCTTGGAAAGGCACAGCACCTTCACGCTGTGGTCATTCTGTACAGGAGCCACCCTGCTTGCTGCATGTCAGGGCAGAATACATTGCTCCCTTGCGATACCGTGCTCTTGCTCTCCCAGAGAAACAAAAAGCAGCCCAAGCCCTGTTGTCACCAGGCTTTGGGCAGGATGGTAGCTCAGACAACATCTCCTTGCTGCAATATACCCCACCTGAGCTAAATGCAGCCCTCACCTCACTGGTGGATCCCCAGTTTCTGCACTAGGACTGCACTTAGCTGTTAAGCAGTACCAGTGATGCTCACGACACCCCCAGCTCTACAAAACAAGAAATAACTATTCCTGATTTTCGTAAATGGGATGGAAAAACGCTCTTGAGGCCGTGCAATGAGTTATGGGACTTGAGACAGACATGGCAAACCTTGCTGTGCCCATGTCCCCGGAACACAGCCAGGCTGACTGCTGCTGCCACTGACTTATTCAAGCAGTCAAAAGATTTCCTGAGTGATACATTTTGAATAAATGATATACCCTCTGTAAACACTCAGCTTGCACCCTTACAGGCCCAGCCGAGTTGTCATTACTGCAGAACCCGAGGGGCAAGGAAGAAAGCCAGCTCCTTTCTGCTTTCTCATTTGCCTCCTGCTGCTGAAGACCTGCACAGCCCCAGCACAAACCCCTGCAACCTGGAGACTGCTCTGGTTTCTGCCTTTGTTAGCACACATCAAGAGGCTGCTGTGTTATCCGGGGGGCGATTAGAGTCTAGAGAAGCAGGGCAAAGGAGACGTGCAGAAGCACATCTAGCAGCACTGTAGAGCCTTCCAGCAGCTTCGCAGGTCCTTAAAGCTTTGGAAGCACAAAGGGGACACTGTTGGCCCTAGGACCCAATTTAGGCCAAGTTAGAATATTCCTTGTTAAATTTTCTGAATCCTCCACAAAACATTTAGCCTTTTAAAAATTCAAAGCTTTTTTGTTGTTGTTGTTCATTCAAAACATAAAGAAAGTTTTAAAAAAAGGTTTTTTTCCAGATCCAAAGTATTGAGAGACTCCCACAACTCAACACTGAGAGCAAAACAATAGCACTACTTCTTTTTCTTTTTTTTTTTTTCTCCCCCCCCCATCCACACCAACTTGTTTGAACAAGCAATAGATTCATCAAGGGATTACCTGGTATGCCCAGGGTAGGCAAGTTAGAAGGAAAACCTGACCTGGAATCTCCATTCCCAGCACAGAGCCTGCGCACACCACAGGACTAAACCACCGCCCATCTGCCACCACCTGCCAGCTGGGGGTGTGTGCCCCTGGAAACGCACAGGCATACGCTGGCAAAAGTAGCAAATCACAATATCCATTAGAATATAACCAGAAATTAAAATATTATAACATAGGGTTTTTTTTTTTTTTACCCTCTCAAAGAAGGTGAATATAAGTATCAGAAATCACCGGGAGGTTCACAAATGGGTTCTTCCCATATGTCTCTGCTCTTACTAGGATCACTTTCAGCACACCACAACCTCAACAAATTAGTCCCATCTGCCGAGTATGCACATAGACTATAGGCACGATGACAGGAAACCTCAGATGTCTGCATTTTGCATGATCAGGCTCTAAATACCATTAGAAATGTGCAAAAATTTAAGAGTTGCCAGGGAAATCTTAAGACCCCTGAGGCACAGCGCCTTCAGAGCAAGCAGGGTTTCACAAGGGTTCCTGCCACACCTATTCACAGAAAATCCTTGCACTTTTTTCTCAGGGGTATTAATCACCAGGAGCAATGGCACCGTTGCTAAAGGCCGTCCCTGCCCAGCGCAGCAGGCTGCAGACACCCTGCCTCTCCCACCTCCGGCTCTGGCACAGGGAGGTGCCAAATGCAGGCTACGACAGGGACCAGGGAGATACACCTCTGCCGGAGAGCCACCTCTCCAAACCCAGCACGTTCCTCTGCCTGACAGAGGCTTTTCACGCCTGCAAAGGTACCTTTGCAAAAGCTTGAGATCTCACCCACACACCTACGACAAGGCGAGCCGGGAAAGGTATAGCCTGGCATTCTTCTCATGGCAGAGCAGCGTTGCCAGCCGTTGCCAAGACCCGTTTCTTGGCCAACTCAAGCACAGCACAGGCTCTGCCGGCGTGGCAGGTATTCAGCAGCAGTCCAGACACATTCCTCCCTCTCTGTCTGCCCGTTTTTGTTTGTCACGGGCAGTTTTTCCCCCCTGCAACGAAGTACTGTGGCAGAGGAGTTCAAAGAGGACGTTCCCACCCATACTCAGCTGGGCCGGGAAAGGGCAAAAATGCAACTTTGAATGTGTTTTCTGCAAGTTGACCTTGTCTGTGAGTCCCTGAAAGCAATGTCAGGGGCACGGGATGTGAATTGCTAAGTCTTATTCTAATTTAGAGCACAGAAGTTACATTGACCCTTAAGCAAAATCATGATTTTGGGGCAAGGTATCACTTGATGACCATGAATCCTAGACTACATTTTCCCCTATTCTCAGCAATGACAACTAAAACTCCACAACTTGCCACTTTATTTCCTTCCCTCACAGCGTACCAGATTTTATCTCTCTGTAGAAAAGACACTGATAAATATTTGACTGATGAATTGGCAGTTTAGAAGTGTGTGACTCACTGTCAAGCTGAGTATCTGTACTCGGGGCCAAGCTCATCCTGAGTTCCCAAGCCAGAAGAAACAGGGAATGTTGTAAAAGCACCTTGCTGAGCCCTAAGGGTAGGGAGCGTCTTATATTGCTCTGTGAGTAATGTAATATTCAGCACAGACTTGTTTGGCAGAATACGCCCCAAAACTTACAAGACTAGACCCTAAGTTGAACCCTACTGCATTTTAAATAAAGGTACAGTGATCTTCCCTATTGGAAAAAGAAGCCTCAGTTTTGTAAGCTCAGTAACTGCCACTAAACTGGCACAGAAGATATCAGGCTGAACACAATTATTAAAACCAATTCTGTAGATGGTGGCCCTGATCCTGCAAGCACAACATGCACTGGATTCAGTGGATTTTCTCATGCAGTGCATGTGCAAGATCAGACACTACTGGTTTTTTCATTAACTGGCAACAAAACCCTTTTCAGACACATTTTAATTCAATTTTAATTGAAATCAGCACTGATTAAAAATAAACCTATGCAACTCAATAAGGTGCAAACACAGATATTGTTTTGCAAAAAAAAAAAAATATTTAGTGTTTTGTGTGGTCAGATCTTTTCACATAAAAAAATATATGTAAATATATACATACATATATATGTGTGTGCATTTTGATCTCATTAACATGGGTCGTTGGTTCCATGCAGAAGCCTTGCAATAAGGTGAACAGGAACCTTCATTGCAACCTCCTTGCCAGATATGCCTTCCCAAAAAGTAGATGAATATTATTATAAAGTGTAAATGAAAGGATGTTGATATACGGTTGTTAACCTCTTGATCAGGTCTGTGTTTTCCACTCTTGCTACACCACCATTGAATATGAAAGAAAGAAGAGCCTAACAAACTATGGGCTGGTTTAAAATATGTAACAGAAGTCAAAGAATGCTAAATTAAAGAAAGGTATTTCTTCCCTAGTGAAAGTCAGGAGTAACAGAGAAGTCACTCTAGTGAATCCAACATAGTCCCACCAGAGTGAAGTCTGGAAGAAGAGAACAGCCAGGAAGTAGCATGTTCTGCCATTAATTTTTCATGTCTGTTTCTTGTAAACAGTGAAGGTATTTGCAGTGGAGCACCACTAGCAAAACAAATCCTCACAAGTGCAACACCGCAAAGGCATTTTGGAGTCCTAGTATGTGCACACTCCCATGGTAAAGTATTGAATTGTTCTAATTATATAGCAATAAATAGGTATTCTCATACTACTGTAATAGTAAGTAGACATGTTGTAGCTGCAATTCTTCTTAACTAACTTACCAGTGCACACACCAAACCAAAAGTCAAATGAAGAACTAAAACTAAGAGCTGGGCAAAGTAATAACCCAAAAGATAGCAAGAATGCAAGTTTTGTCTTTCATTCAGTGGTCCTCTAGCAAGAGATCTTACATACCTAAACAGAGTTCTCTTTAGGGTAATCTTGATTTTCTACAGCCATTTATAGATCTGCTTGATATAACAAAGCTTGCCAGTTCTCGTCTGCTGTTTATTTACTACTTATGTTTAATTCTCATCCTTCTGCAATGTAATCATGATGTAGTATCCATAAAATTAGGACTTAAATTCTAACACAAATTACACTACAGCACTTCCAAACCAATTCCTAAGTCAGGGGCATCAATAATTAGACCAATAGGTTTTAACGAGCCATTCCATGCATAAAAAAGAATAATCACCAGCATCGTTTTGTACAGATGCCTTATCACACACTGGTGCTGTTTCCTTCAGTGCTGCTCTCCAGTCCTGTGAACTCCCAGAGTAGGGGATTAATGGAGAAGTCTTCGTGACCACTGAACTTATTTTTCATACATTCAGAGCACCATTTTTCTCAAAAAAAAAAAAGCCCTTGCCAGAATTGATCTGCACAGATTGCCGGTACAGCTGCATCCATGAAAGCAGGAGTTCTCCAGAGCAGGACGCGCAGCCGGCACCCTGCCTGCAGGACCTCGACTCTCCTTGCAGCAACAGGGCAAGAAGAAAGTGAAAGAGGCAGAGGGGAGGAAAGCAGACTGGCGTTGCTTGGTCACGCTCGTGGTCACACACGATCCCCAAAAGATCCCTCACAGAGAGATCACGGCCTTAAACTCCCAGGCCTTGCACAAGCTAGAAACAAACTAAATAAATAAAAAAAGAAAGGAATAAGAGAGCGATTCCCACTAGGTAAAATCATTTCATAGCCCAAGTTACGCAACATCTGGGGAGGACAGCGAGAGCGGAGCCTGGGCGTGTGAGGTATAAAGCACTTTTACCTCAGCACAGCTCGCTCTGCGTCAGCGGGCAGAGCTGCTGGGTCAGCCCTGCCACCACAGAGGCTTTTACACCCCAGAGTGCAAAGGGGAGAGACGCGCTGAGGTTACCGGGTGCTGCTTTTTATCCCGTTCGCTCTCTTCGACTCCTCACCCAAAGTGTGTGGGGTTTGGTTTTGTTTGTTTGTTTGAAAAATAAAAATTAAAAGTTCTTTGCTTGCGTTTAAAAGCCTTTTTCAGAAGTGAGTCTCCTCAGGGTGGATGGGAGAGGCCTGCAAGCCGGCACACCTAGCAAACGAAGCGGCGGGCGGGCTGAGGGCCCCTCTCCGAAGGCGGCCCCGACGGGCCCCGCTCCCCTTCCCCATCCCAAGCCCGGCCCGCACCTACCCGTATCCGTCCGAGGCGTAATCCCCGCCGTAGGTCTTCTGGTAGTAGTAGGTCTTGTGTGTGTGGGTGCCGCCGCCGCCGCCCCCCACCACATGGGAGCTCATCTCGTAGCGCAGGTCGGTGCCCGAGTCGGCCCGCGCCATCCGCCCCAGGGTGTTGATCCGCGGGTGGGAGCCGCCGTTGACGCTCATGGCGGCGGGGGAGCGCGGGGGCCGGCCGCCGCCCGCGGGGAGAGGGGACGGGGAGACGGGGGAAAGCGACGGGGAGACTGACCCACACCCGACGGGGGGAATGTCATTCACCCCCGGCGGGGCCCGTCGCGCTGCCGCCTGTCCCTCGCAGCCCGCCGAGGGCCGGGGAAGGGCCCGAGCGTCGGCCCGCAGGTGAGGGGAGGGCGGGGAGCGCTGCGCGGTGGCGGGCGGGCGGCGAAGGCTGTTGGCGGCGGCAAGAGCGGAGGTCCCGTCCCGTCCCCTCCCCGCCGGCGGAGGAAAGGCGAAGCCACACCTTTCCACGCCGGTTTTAAGCGGCGCTCCTGGGCGTGGAGCCGCCGCCGCCGCCCTCCGCGCCTCCTCGGCGGCCGCCTCAGGTTTCCCCGGCCCCCGCCCCGCGGCGGCGATGGTGGTGTCGCTTCCCCGCCCGGGGACCGCGAGGGCCTCCCTCAGCCTCCCACCGGTGTCTCCTCACAAGCTGCCGGTGGAGGCCGGAGCCCATTAAAAACCTCCTCTCGACGGGCGCTTTCCCCTCGGCCCGTCGCAGAACCCCCGGGGGAAGGAGCGGCCGGCCCGAGGGGCTGCGGGGAGGGCGGGCCAGGCCCGGGGGTGGCCACGAAGCCCCGCAGCCTCCCTGCCGCCCCGGAAAGCAGCCGGCACCCCAACAAGGCAGTGCCGGTTAAACGGGAGCTGTGACCCGGAGGGTGGGTCAGGCCCGCCGGTGGAAGCCCTGTCCCCCTGCCCCACACATCACGGGGTCGGCACACACGTTGGGAAAGTGACACCAATGTCAGTTTCCTAAACCTGAAATAGAGCGGGTCCCACACGCGGGAAGGCTGGTGGTTCTCCAGGCTCAGTGTGGTTCTGAAACAGGCCAGAAACTTGTGCACCAGCGCTTGGAAGGCTTGAAGGGTGTCATGCCCTGACTGCGTTTGTGCAGGAGAAAGAGGTTATCCAGAAACGGGTGTTTAAACTTAACTTTTTGCCTTAGTTTTTCTTGGTTCTGACTTCTGGTGCTCTCAAAGTTAAGCTTCGGTCTTAAAAAATAAGCCAGATCCTAGAGACAAAATCATTTTAATACATTTCACAGAATCATAGAACGGCTTAGGGTTGGAAGGGATCATCGAGTTCCAACCCCCCTGCCATGAGCAGGGACACCTGCCACTAGAGCAGGTTGCTCAAAGCCCCATCCAGCCTGGCCTTGAACACTTCCAGGGATGGGGCATCCACAACTTCTCTGGACAACCTGTTCCAGTGCCTCACCACTCTCATCGTGAAAAATTTCCTCCTGATATCTAATCTAAATCTCCCCTCTTCTAGTTTGAAGCCATTACCCCTCATCCTATCACTACGTGCCCTTGTAAAAAGTCCCTCTCCAGCTTTCTTGTAGGTCCCCTTCAGATACTGGAAGGCTGCTATAACGTGTCCGTGGAGCACGTGCAGGGTGTCAGCAAAGCAAGTTTGCTATAGGATGCCCTTTACAGGTGCCTTTATTATCAGCCACTGACCACTGGGTCAGTCCCAAAGGCAAATTGAGAGCAAATTCTTAGCTACACTCAGTGGCACTGCCTCAGCTGGTCTGGCCACTTGCCCGTGGTGTTAGAAGACAAAGAGAAGGTGGCCAGATTTTAAGGAGCAGCAGTCACTCTTGAATAACCCCACCAAGCTTTTCTGAAATAACCCAGCGGCTTTGGTCCCAAAATGCAGTACGGGAGCCAGCCATATCAGTCATCTGATGCTCTGCTACAGCCCATGTGCTGTCAGTTTCTTTAAACTTGTGGGAGATGACCAGCAGCCCACACCATCCGTAAATTCTTGGGCCCATTTCTGTCTTTCCTGCACTGATCATTTTCCTGGCATTTTTAAATGCACGTGATAGGCCACAGACAGTAAATAACAGCTACACAAACATACCGGGAGGACAAGAATTTCTGAACTACTCAAGAGAAAACCGAAAGAGAGCAATTCTCCTCAATGCCACTGAAACTGCTGGAGCATCAGGGTACAAGTTATGTGAGAACCTGTCCTGCTGCTGGCGGTGGCGGTGGGCAGAGCGTAGCGGAGGCATAAGAGCTCCTCCAAGCCAACGTGGGGCTGCTTGGTCCCAGAAGGCATCCCAGCGGCGCTGCCCGGAGCCCTATGGAGCGCTACAAAGGGGCAGAATGCAAGTTGGCTATTACCTCTGAAGTCCTACAGTGACTTCCGTATTCTAATATATATTCTGTATTATATATAACGTGAGTCATTATATATCAGTGCATATATATGTATGTATACACACATACATACATATATATGTATACGCACATGCATACATATATATGTGTAGATGGATATATATATATATATATATATATCCACATCCCCATATATATATATGCATGTCCGTATACATATATATGTATGTATGTGTGTATACATACATATATATGTATACGCACATGCATACATATATATGTGTAGATAGATATATATATATATATATGTGGATTTGGGCTGCTTTTTTGAATACAGATTACATTTGCACAATTTGATGATTTGACATTACATTCCAAAGTCATTAGGGAGCAGAATACAAAAGCAGTCAGGATGAGTAAGAAAAACAAATACATAGGCTTAATGCTATGGAGAAGGAAGTAAAAAGGTGGAAAACAGATGTAACCTAGGAGGAGATGCAGAATGAGGGAAACTTGAACTTTATGCCTTCATACTCCAAACTTTTTGAAACATAAATATAGATGACTGTGGTAGTGCCACCAGCATACCTAAAAGTTGGATTTTTTGAGTGGTGATGCCTCAAGCCAGGCACTTGTATTTAGACATATGAACACAAAACATTTTTTCCAGCAAGTCCCTTTGAGAACTGCCCGTTCCTATGTACGCACATTTAGAAATCCCACTGATTTGGGGTTCTTGCTGAGCTTCAGCACCACCTCAACTCAGCCCCGCCTTTCAGCTTGGACTGGTGTGCCAGCTCAGTGAGACACTCTATTATCTGTGATGGAGACAGCAAGTGTGTGATACACCCAGAGGCCTGGATGAGTCACGGTTACCTGGACATGTAGAAAAATGTACTTAAATAGCAAGTGGATTCTGCTGGTCCTGCTTGCACAATTAGCCCTGCTTAAATGAAGAGGAGAGGATAAGACCGAACTGATACTGAAAAGAGCTCAGTGCTCCTATCTGAACTGGTTTTGCACCTGGGCAAATGTAGTAAGTAAATACAAATATTTTTACTTAGGTGCTACAACTAGTCAATTTTACTTGGATGTAAGTAAGCCCCCCTAGGTGGGCTTGGTTATCTTGAAGCAGGATCAAGTTACATGGGTATTGCTTAAAATTCTACTGACTAGAGGAAAATATCAGTATCATAACTGGAAGATCTTGCTTAAACCTTGCTCCACTACTTCTGGAAGAGCCCAGTCCTGATGTACCTAAGGCCACATCCCAAGTTCCTTGACTGTCTTTGGCTTCAAAGAGTTTTTGAGAACAAATGTCCTGTAAACTGCAATCTACAAAGTCTCATTTCCTCCTAAGGAAAACTCCATGCAGGAGAGAATAACATGCAGTAATTTGGAGTTTCTTGCTCATCTCCCTTATCAGAAGGTGGTGTTCTGCTTCTTAAGACATAGACACATAAAAATGGTCTGGATCTTAGGACACTGTCTTTAAGCAAGTCAGTCTAAAGAAGATGTAATACTCCCTCCAGGTGCCCTAAACCAAGCCAGAGCCAAGGTCTGTGCTGCAGCCCTATATCCTAACTCCCCTCATGTGGAATTGGAGACACCAGGAAGATATTAGGAGAAAACAATTCCAGGGAGGCAAAGGGGATACAGTTGTGCCTGAACACTGCTTTAATAAACAGAAGTAAGCTCCTTTATACATAATACTAGGGGTAAGCATAATCTGTCTCTTTTAAATTTCATAAAGAGGCTCCTCCCCGACTCCAACTAGTGCACCCAAAAGCTCTATTTTAGACTTAAGCTGCTGGATAGTGGGTCTTTAATTATTCAGGACACCACCTGAGGTGAGCGTAACAAGCTGCACTTGTCTCTGTCTCTAATGGGGAGACATCTGTATTTTATCTTAAGAACTGAATTCCCAAGGCCATGCTGAAATTCCCCTCAATGACTTGTTATTAACAACTTTTAACAGTACTGCCAGTCCCTCCTATTTCACATGCCCAATTCTGAGCTAATTTAATGACATCGTCTCTTTAATATCCTCCTTGCACGGAGAAGAAGCAAAAAAATTTAAAATAGCTGAAACACACTGGTAACCAGCGACATCTGACATTCGAAGCACAAATGTGAATATGACTTGGTAACCAATTTCCATTACTGTAGCTTGTAAGAAACCAGCTCTGGCATCCCAAACAGAGATCAAATCATCCAGGTAAAACAGCATGTGACTCCTGTGTTCCTAACTCCTACAGATTTGGGCAGCAAGGACAAGTTTGCACGTGCAAGCCACTAATCTGGCTACATGTCTTTGTAAGAAGGTTGCTATGCACCACCAACTCCTGTGCAAGGGCTGCCTGGGAAGCAATAGCTTAGGCTGAGAGGCAGCACTCACAAAGTCCATATTTATTACAACATGAAGGTCAGTCCTGGTCAATTCTCCCCAGAAAATTCACAGTTAACACTCCCGAGTCTGCAGTCTGAGCTCTCCTCTGCATTGGAAAAGAAGCTCATCAGCCAGTGCCAGCAGCAACACCTCCATAGTGGCTGCAGAATTGGACTGAAATGTCATTAACAACAAACCAAGAGGGTTCAGTCAATTTACTCAAAGATATCCCTGTCATGGGGAAGATATATCCTAAATGCACTCAGGTGGTGCCTAATTATGGGCAGATTTACAGTGCCCTGCAGCACAATCCTTTTTAAAATGTAGATATTCCCCACAGAGTGTTTGGAGAGGTTGGGGAGGGCCTCTGACTAGTCAAGCTTGGGACTGTCTTGTCATTCCCAGGTCCCCAAACACTTGCTGTGCTCTGCTTAGACAGTCCCCGGAATATTACACTACCAGTTTCTGGTAGGGTTAAAAAAAAATGTCTTTGAAATCAGCAGGAGGGAATGCATCTTAGGACTGCACAATTCCTTCTATACCATGCAAAAGTAGAGGGTGTGGTGAAGGATGTGTCAGCCTTGTCAAACCTGACTGACTACTCAGACAAAAAGTTTCAGGATGCCTTGCTGTTTTGCTTCAGGTGGAGAAGACCAATGACATTCTTTTCCCACCACGGTTCCACCGTGACTGACAGAACGTGCACACGATATTTCTCCACAGCTCTTGATTTCATCTTGCTGCAAGCAGAGCACCCCAACAGTGACAATACAAGGTCAATTATTTAATGTTATGTTATTTCTGTTCCTTTAAAAGCTCACTTCACAATTCTGTTTCATCAACACGCAGTGACACTTGCTAGACCTTGAGTAGTAAACACATAATAGCGCTGAGAGCAATACAAGGCTATTTCTGACTGGTGATTCTCTAGCAGTGGGACAAAAATCTTTTCAGCCACATGAAATGGATGCAAAATGCATTCATTGGTGAGGATGAATAATTTTAATAAAACATGAACTTTTAGTAAGGTGTATCTACCCCTCATTATTCAGACAGTTTGATAATTGGTGTTAGATACCATGGTGCAGCTCAGCCACGTGCCGTACAAGATGGGAAGTGGGACAGTGGAAGCTCTCAAGGGATCTTTACACTTGCTTCACACTGCGAGCCCAAAGGGATAAGGAGCACAATGATTTTATTGACATCCATCCCTTTCATCTGCTTGTTCTCTCATTCTTGGAAATTGGAGTCAAGGTTCAAATGGGAGCTGCTACAGGAGCCCTGTAGACAACCAGGGTTCCCCCTCATTAGTGTCGATCTCCCATCAGCAAGGTTGCACATTCTAACAGATGCTTGTCATCCCAACATGTCAAATAACTGGGTTATGGCATTGGCCCGGGGCACTGATCACCTTATTAAAATGTTACCACCATAATTAAAAATACCTTGTAAGTTGTAAGAGGGAATACCAGATCAGAGCAGTTATAATGGTCCCAAATATCTTTATCAACTTAATAGAGAAAAGCAAGACATTTAAAACAGATTTTCACGCACATCTCCCCTATGCTGAACTTCTGTGGTGTATAATGGCTGCAGGCGGTGGAGGACAATGGAGAATTGGATCTAATATATACAAAAGAATGCCAATTAGCTCACTTTGCATTAGTTTTTGCAAGCAGACCTGTCATTTCATGTTCAATTTGTGGGTCATACCACATCTATTTTGATAACAACCAGGGAAGATAAAGATTCTGTTCTTTACCGTGCCAGAAGCTCTGCTTCTCACAGCTGAGGAGTGGAGGTGTCATCCTGACACAAATACTATGTTCTCCAAAACCCCAAGGCTATGGAGGGTAACTTATCTCCTGACAGAATTGGAAACCTCCTTACCAAGATACCCTCTCTACAAACTCCAGATGTTATCACAGCGTTGTGTGCTCCAGCTGTGCTTGCTTGTACACCCAGCCAGCAAGAGCTCCCCACACCAAAGGGACCTCAGGCTACTTAGTAAAGCCATCATTAAAAATTGCTTTGGGCTGAAAAAGCCTTTTCAAATTCATAAAACTCAGCTTGAGAAAGTTTTCTAAGAATCTTTTTTATTCTGATAATTTAACAGGGGGTTTTTTTTAGTATAAAGTTTGCAGTACAAGTGAAAAAAAAAAAAAAAAAGAGGCAGCCTCTTCTCTTACCCTCACATCCCATAACTCTCTAAAGACAAATTCAGAAGTGAGAAGTTGAAGTTAGCTTTTCTCTTCCCTCCAGCTGAGTCATGCTGAACAGAAATGGGAGCTCTTTCATTACAATTGTATTCTCCTCCATTACAAAAGCACAACCATCACTATAACTCATTTAAATCTTGAGTAGTTGTCATCAGCGGTACCAGAATACTACAAGGCAGCAACTGGGGATCGTGAAATATCTGTGATTACCACAGCTTTCAAGATACAACAATGTAAATGTGGAACTGTTCTCCTGTCTAGACCAAATTCTGGTGCTGCCTAAGTTCCACTCAGACTTGCAATGGAATTATTCTCCACCTCCTCAGTCCTCAATTATTGCTGTAGTGTAGCTGCTCAGTGTTCAAGAGCTGGTGCGCTTCTCTTCCTTCCCCCAAACACCTACACAAACCTTGTAGTTCAAATAGCAGAATCAATTGCATTTAGTTTTCCGCCTTCTCATTCTCTGCTCCATGTAATTATAAAAGTCTGATAAAGAGACCAGAGGATTATAGCCCTAATATGATATGAGAAGCTAAAGGGGCTACTTTGCATTAATGTTTTCTTCCCAGCTCTCCATGTGATTTGGATGCGTCTGTGGGTATCTACAATGTCTTCTCTATGTAAGTAGGTCTGAGTCAGATGTAGGAAATAAAATTATCACTTTATTTCTTCTTTTTCTCTTCAGACCCACTTTTTTATTAGGATCATTTAGATCCCTTTAGGACAAAGTCAGCTGTTTCCATAAAAATGCTCATTTTTTGCATGATTAGAACCAATGAGGTTAACATCAATAATAAAAAAATACAAAGACTTTGATGGAAAACAGGGAAGAAAAAGCATTGCTTCAAGTTACCCTTGTTGGCACAGCTCTGAGCTCTTATGCTGGCACTGAGGGACTGTCAGCTCTCCTTAGTTTTATTTCCTGTGTGGATTCCTGGGAAATCACCTCCAAATGGCATTGTAAGAAACAAGATCAACTTACTGTAACAATGTCTCCTTGTCCACATGTCTCAGTGAACTAAATATGCGCACGTAGTCCTTAAAAACACTGTAAACAGATACTGGAAGACCACTCTATGTAGAACACTACGTGACACACTGCATATGTGATTTCCTTCAATGTAAGCAGAAATTTCACTTGTCTGTGTTACTCTGTTAAATGTAGTACGAGTTTAAATTAAGAATAAGTCCAGTCCTTCCAGTTGCATGACAGGTATAGCCTTGCCTCCAGGACAGACTCAAGCCACATCCTTGAAAAAATGCCAGTTTTGTCTGCAAGAAAGCAATAAAATAATAATTATGAACTGGGCTACTGTTTACAGCAGCATGCTTTCTTGTGCTTTTGTAGCTAATGCACTCTGTTGACACAGACAAGAACAAGAGGAACCACAACCTGGCTCTTCTGGGAGAGGCAGAAGCACTCATGGCTCGCTCTAGCTGTCTCTGAGCTGGGCAAAGGGCGGACAGGAAGTGGCATGGGACACTCACCCAAGGGGAGCTCCTAGGCAGCAGCACTGGGCAGCAGGACAAAGGTACTCTCCTGCATGTCAGACACATTTTGCTGTAAAATTTTGTCTGCTTCATCTCATTAGGCCATAAGTTTTTCCAGACTTTTGTATGTGAGCACTGACTAGCACTAGGAAGTTTCTGCTATCACTAGGACAACGCCAGGGCATCTAGGTACTGAACAACTGAAGCAATAAAGCCTTCCTTCCCAGCTTTAATAAGAAATCCAGAATGGTTGAGGTCTGGAGGTCTGTAGTTCAACCTCCTGCTCCTTCAGCTGTGAGAACAAAGTTGCTTGGGGCTTTGTCCAGCAAGGTCATGAAACCCTCCAAGGATGAAGCCTACACGACCTCACTGAGCAGCCTGTTCCACCGCTTGCTGTCCTCATGGGGAAAAGTTCATCTTTGTATCTGTTTGGACCTTCTCTTGTTTCAATTTATGCCCACTGTCTGTTGTCCTCTTACCATGCACCACTGTGAAGAGCTTTGGTGGCACATAGATAACGACAGACTACTTTTATGTTCCCCTGAAGATATCTCATCCCTGGGCTGGACAAGACCTTGTCCCTCAGCCTCTCCTCACAGGGCTGGTATCCAAACCTCAACTATCTTGGCAGCTTAGGAACAAGTTTATCAACCAGTGCTGAAATCTGAACTCTAGACTGATCTAATGAGTCCTGCACAGAGGGGGATAATCACTCCTCTCCATCTGGTGGCTGTGCTCCTGTTGATACAGCCCAGGATATACCAAGCTCTTGGCCTTCCTTGCTGCCGGAGCACCCTGCTGGCTCACATTTAGCCTATCGCTCAGCAGCACCCTTGTGTCCTTTCCCACAGAGCTCATCAGCTGCC
The DNA here is from genome assembly GCF_001431845.1 of Calidris pugnax. NCBI lineage: Eukaryota > Metazoa > Chordata > Aves > Charadriiformes > Scolopacidae > Calidris > Calidris pugnax. The sequence continues at coordinate 16,946,148 of NW_015090830.1, read as the reverse complement.
TGTACTGTTGCAAGGAGCAACTTCACCCCAGTTGCAGTACTTTGCATTTGTCCCTATTCATGAGGTGCCCGATGGCCCATTCCTCCAAGCTGCCCAGGTCCTTCTGAGTGGCAACTCTGCTCTGGAGTGTGTTGATTGCTCTCCTCAGTGTGGTGTCAGCTGCAAACTTGTCTCCACTTTCAGGTAACTGAAAAAGACATTAAGTTGCCAGAATAGATCCTTGAAGAACTCTGCTTGTAAAGAACTCCAGGTAGAATATGAGCCCTTTAAACTCCACAAACAAGCCAGTTTTTCACCCATCTGTCCAGACCAGAATGTTCCAGCTTAGATGCAAAGATGCTGTAGGAGATACATCTAAAGTTAAGTCAACATCAAGGTAGGCAGCAACCACTGCTCTTCCTTTATAACATAAAGCAATCAGGTTGGTCAAGTGGGGAAATTCCCACTCAGTATTAGGGAAAATAAGTTTGCCATGAGGGTAAACACTGGTACAGGTGCCCAGAGGGGCTGTGGAGTCTCCACCCTGGAGATACTCAAAACCCAACTGGGCAAGGCCCTGAGCAACCTGCTCTACCTGGACCTGCTTTAGGCAGGGGTGGGACGACAGACCTCTAGACGTCCCACAAAGCTTACATGATCTGATGATCTAACCTTGGTAGATCCATGTTGGCTATTCCCAGTCACCTTCTTCTCATTCACGTAACAAAGCTTTCACATTCACCTCTGTCGCTCAGAAAGGTTTGATAGGAGCATGGACACACCATGTCTGTCCTGAAGTGTCCTTATTCCAGAGAGCATAAATCACCTCCTTCGTTACTCAGTAGCATACACACATCTTCTTGTAGACTCAGTGGAGACCCTGATCCTTCTGGGTGGATGAAGACAATACTTGCCCTAGGGGATTTTTATTTTTTTTTTTAATTCTTGTGGCTGTGTGATAGCTTTTAAGAGAAGGTGGAGCTATCAGTATTGTTTAATAATGGAAGAATAAGGGATAAAGATGTGTCCAAGTGTTAGTGATATCCACATTCAAGTGTATTAAAACACTAGAGCTGGTCATAATTGTCCCAGCAACAATACTGATGAAATACTTTCCAAAAACCTCCCCTGTACTTTGGCATCTCTGAGAGATGCCAAACAAGCCAACCTAATGAGATGAGACAACTTAATGGCTACGCTAACATTAGTAATGTAACAAGCAGAAAACAATGCAAAATTCTTATGAATAAATAGAAAACAAGCTGAGTTACAATTTAAAATTAATTTTCATTGCTTACAACAATATGTTGTAAAACTGTCAAGCATCATCCTTAGGATGCATCTACACTATCATTGCGGTTCTCTCCCTGTTTCACTCCTGGGCTTCTGATTGTCCATACCACTTACATGCTGGTTTGCCCCCAGGCTCCTACGTGGAAAAAATCAGCTCGCTCCCTCCCAGAGGGCACAAAATTCCCAAGTCCCAGCTCCAAGGACACAAGGCACTCTACCACTCGGTAGGTCAAACTTTTCTTCCCGAGGCAGTTGGGGTTTACTTCCCAAGCAGACCACGGATTGTGTAGGCACCCTTGTAGTCTCTCGTCAATATTAAGATATTCATTTTGCTGTGTTGCTTCACCTGGAGCAGATGAGCAGTTTCCTACAGGACAGTCGAAAGGCTGCTCCAAGGGAGGCTGTGGGAATAGCTGGAGGAGGTGCAGCACTGAATGGTTGAAATCCAAGATTTCTCAGGAAGGGGGGAAAGCATTACCATGAGAAGCTGATCAAAGAAGCCTGCAGTTGTATGGTGATTGTTCAATGTTTTTAAGAGAGAATATATGCCTGTTTCCTGGCTAGATGAGTGCTGCAAGCAGGGCCCACGCACAGTTGTGCTGTACCAGCAGCAGCCTGCAACCCACCGTTGGGGGGTGACTGGGGCTGACTATCCAGCTGTGGGGTGCCCATGACCACAGCATAGCAAGAAGCCTGGGAGTTAGCTTCGACCAGACCCCAGCAGCAGAGATTTCACATGGCCGATGACCAGAATACGTGCCCAAGGTCTCGGGCAGCTACGTGCTGTTATTGCATTGCTGTCACTATACTGCCATCACCACCTGAGCCGGTGCCACCAAACGAAGCCCACCCATGCTGCAGTTGCACCTTCAGCTGCGGTGTGGACATTCTCTGCATGGCAGATGATAATCAGCATAACGATGCATGATGTCAGCTGTCCCTCCCACCACCACCTCCTCACCCTCCGTAGGGATCTCACATCCCCTCTGTGGATACAGCCCTTAAGTGAAATATTCCACCGTTTTTTTAGCAACAGCCTACCCCCAGGAACACTGGTAAGGATTTTGTGTAGGCTCTGTTTTAACCACTGCCCCGACTAACCTTGCTCTGAGCCAATTTTGTGGTAAAAAAACCCCATGTTTCCTCTAGAATCCTCACACCAATAGTCAAGATAGGGATCACCCTGTAGTAGCAGCAGGAGATTTCCCTAACAACCCTCCGTCATAAAACCTGATCTTCTGTACGTTCACAGAAGGCTGAGTCCTTCACACACAGAGATGAAGTACTGAAGCCCTTGTGGCATCACTTCTGTGGGAGGTCTGTGGGATGCCCTGGCTTAAGAGGATGCCTGTCATACATACAAAGGCTTCAGTACTGCATGCAGAACTACCTTTAAATAAATAAACAACATTCAGACCTAGGGGTCCCCAGCATTTTTATGTTCTATAATCTCCTTTCTAGTTTCACATGTTCTCAAGAAGATCAGGTTTTGCCTGTCAAATTGGCCAATGGATGTAATCCATATACACTACTACATATGTCATGCATAATAAGAACAAAAACATCCTGCTCCAGAAGTGCAACTGAACTCATTCATTCATTGGTCTGCATTTCCTTCCCCTTTATCCGTTTTTTTCCTGCAGACGTTGACATGTTTCCAAGGTTAGAAAACCTGTGTCCAATTTACACCAACAGGCTGAAAAATCCACTGCCGTGTGCCCTTGTTTTTAATGGGAATAGCCCATCAGGGTGCTTGTTCTAACACGCGTGGTATGATTTTTGCACCAGCAAACAAATTTTTTATCTAGCACGCAGAACTTATTCAAAAGGTATTACTTCTGCTGGGACTAGAGGCAGGAATGAGTCACATCTGTTTAATACTCATGAAGTGCCCTGCCCCAAGGAGTGCCTCTGTTTTCCTCCCCTCCCTGTCTCGCGCGCTCTCTCTCAAGCCTTAATTGTCTTGAGTTATAAAGCTTTTGAGAAATCGCTCTTAAAATTATGACTCCAGTTAAAGTTAATTACACGTGAACACCGGCCAGGAGAGCAGGGGTAGTTTCATAATTGTTGTTCTAGCTGAAAACAGGAGGATTCCCTGACCACAGGAAGTTCAAAGGACCAGCAGCAAAAGGAGGAGATAACCTCCGTTCCCAGGGCTTCACTTGGGATGCCAGCAGATTTATGACATGAGCTTCGCTCTGATTAACGCTTGGGGTGGGGCCTCTCACATTGATAAACAGCAGGGTTTCTGCAGGGCTGGAGTTTGCAACAGCACCACGTATTTAGGCACAGGCATTATGGCAACTCGCATTCAGTGTATTTTGGAGGCTGCTGTCCCTGAAGCCGAATATTGCCCCAAAAAGAGGAAGTGTTCCCCCATGTGACCCATTTGGAAAAAGGTTAAGCTTCAGCAAGGTCATAGTATTTTAACAGGTAAAACGTAGTAATAGTTTACAAATTTGCAAATCCAAAAGTCATTCGGATCTCCAACGCTTCAGAAACCAAAGGAACTTCATACAGACAATATTTGATCCAGATAAAAAATAAAGGCAAAGTAAACTAATAACCTAAACCTATGACAGGACAACAGTAATTGCAAGACTGTACTCAAAAACACCCTGTGGCAGAATTCCCATTGACTTTATTGACCAACTTCTCACCCTGCAGATTTTTCTTAAGCTGCTTCCCCGCATAAAAATAATTTTGAAGATGAATAATGTTCTTATTTATTGAGAATCAGCAGTGTATTTAGCGAGGTATAAACATGCACAGCAAAGTCTTTGCCTGAAGGTCACCGCAGTCTAGTCAAAATACAGCTAGAACAGATTCAGAAGAGCATAATAACTGCCTAATATAAACATTGATCACATAAGCAGACAGATACAAACACAGAGACTGATGGAGAAACATTTCAGATGCCTCTGTTTAAAGGGGTCATGCATATACAGAAGGTTTTGGAAAAAAGAGAGGAGGGTCATATGACTCACTGTCAGGATGAAAGCCAGTTTTGTTAGAAGGCACCAAGTTGGGATCTGTAAACACGTAGGGTCTATAGTCAGGAGGGAATCTGGAGCAGCAAGATAAGGAAGGAATGTGTGAGCAGATACAGGGAGAGGGGGTCACACAGGGCATCGCTTGTGAAGGCAAGAGGCACCAAACTCGGCGCAGAAAGACAGGAAAACCTGGAGAGAGGGAGTGTGAGGGGGTCAGCATGGCGGGAAGGGAGGCTCACTTCAGCAAGAGATGCACTTGGGATAATCCATGATAGGAAGCCAGGATTTATGAAGATACCGTTTTGCTTTTTTCTGCAAGTTTTAAATACAGATGATTTCTGCTAAAGAAATATATTATTTCCTTCTTTAAAAGGATTCAAGAAGAAAAATACCGTGTATGAAATGCATAACTTCCCTCCCGTGACCTATTGACATTATATCTATCTCTAATACCTGCAAGAAGAGCGCTGAACTCTGCTCGCAGAAAGGAGCAACACAACATATGTCTAAATGCAATGTTCACGCTTTTCTAGGAACGTAGAGTGCTTTTAGGGCAGTTTGACCCTGTACAAAGGATTCAAACCTCAACGGAGCTGAGGTACAGTGTGAACCTTGGCAGTGGAAAACAGTGCCTTGGGAGGCAGCTCAGAAATTCAGGAGCAACACGGGTACAGGGCTGAAAACAGACTCGATTGCTGCTTGAAACACAGCAGGTTTACAGAGAGGCAGGATCCCAGGGCGAGCTCCCACAGCCTGCAAACACTCAGCTCGTGCCCCCAGCACAGGGGAGCAGGGAGGCTCATCCAGCCCTGCAACTGCCAGAATCCCAGTTTGCACCAGGTAAAGGATCTTTTTTTCCACGTCTGCCTCCCATCAGTGACAGCCCTCAGATGCTGTGAGGAGGTCAGCAAACCACTGCCTCGCAGCAAACCAGCAAGCACCATGAGGAGCTGGATACATCTCATACAGCTGTCTCATGGTGGCGTAAGACAGACCATTTTCTAAGTCATGCCCTATCTTGCATACAGCCATCGCTGAAAAACAGCTGGCTACTTTTCCCAGAGATGAACATTTTAAAGCCAGAAGGAACTGTTTTGATAATATAATTGGTCCCTGGCACAGGACAGAACCATGTAATCTCACCTTGTAAATCTAATCTTGAATCAAATCTGTATTTTGTGGCTGAGTTAAAGTGTAACTTTTGGAAAGATAGGCAATCCTGATTTTACTTCAGACAGCTGTATGACAGGGGAGATTAAGAGCTTCAAGAGGAAAAATCAACTTCAAAAGATCATTTTGGATCACAGGTTAATGAAGATGACAGTTTAACCTCCCCCTATCCCTGGATTAGCAAGCAGTGTGTGAGCCAGCCATGAGAGAAGTGGTACCTTGTATGGTACCAGCTGGGAAAGATTAGATGGGAAAAAAATAGACATGATAAAGGCATTCTGAGGTGGAAAGCTTGTCTACCTTTCCAGCCACGTCACTTGATTTAACACAAGATTTTTACTCTCTTGACAAACCTTGTTTCCCTTTTATCCTGAAATCATCCCAGCTACTGCAGTTCTACATCTTGCACCTCACCTTGGAAAACAGTATAGACAAAAAGTTGACTTTCAACAAAAGAGAAAACCACAGCAAAATACCAGAGCATGTTACACCCCCACTGTGTGACTCTCAGCCAGAGAACAGGGTCCCAAAATCTGTTATTAAGCATTGTGTTAGTAACAAACATTTGATCCTATAGACGTAAAATAATGCATTCAAACAAACAGACAACACATCCATAGACATGCTGGCCATCTCCTGACTCGCACGTGTAACGCTGGAATGTACTACTTTCGTAAAATATGCCTTTTATCTCGCTGCAGCTAATAACAGGTCTGTGGTTAAGAACTTTTCAGGCATGCTCCGTCTAAGTGCCTCAACAGAGAGCTGCTGGGCCTTTCCCCTCCCCTCGCAATCCCGGCCAGCCGGCATGTCCTGAGGGAGGCCTGGCACACCAGAAAACTATAGCTCTTGCCAAACTTACCTTCTGAAAAGAGGAGGGCTAAAATGGGGCATGGCCACAAACCAGAAATCCTCACGGTGTCCCTCCTGCAGCACGGTCCCTCTGCCTTCACAATAAAAGAGCTCTGACCAAGACAAGCAGGATTTTCCGTTGTGTTCATCATCCCATCGGTGGGAAGCAAATTCCTGTCTCTCCTGAGCTCCAAAATGAGCTGGGAATAGTTCATTGTTGGTGCACAGTCAGCCTCTTGTGGGTCAAGGGTGGTGTGGTGCTTGACCTGGTCTCCTCTGATTAATATAAGAAAAAGAAATTAAATTTATCTTTCACAGCCTGTGAAGTAGCACTCCATGCTTATGGTGCCTAGGAAGATTTATCAGAAGATTAGGTACTGTCTGGCACCGGCTAGGTATTCTTATATCTAAATCTCAACTTAAACAAACAAATGTAAATGTAGATCCACATTGCAGACATAATTTGTCATGCTTCCACTTCTGCACAGTTACACCAAGGGCTCCTGAGATGCAAAAAGGACTGGAGACTAATTTCAGTGGCTGGCATATAAGCTCGGTTTGTACAAATACGTGGCCTGGAAAAATATTTGATTTATGGTAAAATAGGTTTATTGTTCACATAGAAAAATTCAGCACAGAAATCTCTTCTTGGATTGCAGGGTTGTTATGTTTCTAAACTGCAGTCTGCTCAAGACAACTTACCTTCTTTTTACAGTATGTTCCATTTGTGGTCCCTTGTGTTGTATCTGCCATCTTCACACATGTCCTGGAGAACTGGGAAATACAGGCAGGCCCCCCACCCCCTAACACATGAAATGAAAAGTACCTCAGTCTTTAATATGCTTGCTTGAGTTCTAGTTAAAAGGTGTGAGAAAGGGGTAAGGATCTGGCCCCCTGCACCCTCCCACATCACCTGGGAGAGCTGAGGTCCCTGCCCCGCTCCCCAGGCTCCTGCAGCCTGCTTGGGAGGTCCAAGGAGGATGGTGTCTGTCTGCAATCTGTGATCCCGGATGCTAAAAGCCACAAGAGCAGATTAGATAAATGTTCAACTCCACCTGCTGAGCCAAATACATCTTGCATTTAAATCTGTTGATACCAGTGGCTGTGCACGAGGAATGGATTTGCTGCATTGCAGCTACCCACTGGATATCAGAAATTGCTGTTTGCAAATATTGTGTGTGTTTATCTGCTTTATGTGTATATTTCCTGGCTACGCTGGCCTCAGCCTACCTCCCTTATTTATATGATTCCTGGAGCAACGCTATTTAACATCAACCCCATGTGAAACAGTGAGGCTAGGAAAGTACATGTGTGTGGAAAGTAGAAAGCTGAAGTGAGCAAATTCAATGTGTAAAGGAGCATAAAGGCTCCAGATTTGGCCCAGATTTGCTGTTTATCCAGCCCCAGCACTCTCCCTCCAACAGTGGTCTTCAGAAAGAAATGGTCCTCACAGAAAAAAAAAAAGTTTGCATCATTCCCTGATGAATATGATTATTACAGTGATAAGAATTGTTTGTGTTTCCAGAGCAGAGAAGGAATCATTTTCCTTTTCTCCTCTACACTAATGAGAAGTTATCTGAAGCAGTCAACAGCCTAGAAACCCATCTTTTGGTGGGAATCTTCCAGAGCCTCTGGTAAGTAACAGTTGAGGACAATCATGGTAAACTTGCAAAGAAGAAGTGAAAAGCAGGTGGCACGTACAAGTTTCCATGTCTTCCAAGCCTTTACCTTGAAGCAAAGGCTGACCACAGGTGTTTCCTTCACATATGTAGATGTGAAGGACTTTCATGATGACCAGCCAGCAGTTTTTGGTCTGAGTATAGCCACCTTTGTAAAAAGCCACATCAACATGCAAGCCAAACACCCCCAGGACGAGCCATTTCCCATTTACTCTTTCCAAAGCTGCACTGGATCCAAGCTTGCCAAAGGCCATGTCCTTGTCCTGGGCTAGGAGGGGAGAGCTTGTCCCTCACATCCCTAGCACAGAGCAAGGGGTGTGGAAGGTGGGCGGCTTCCACCCTCCCATCTCCTCGCTATCAATAAAACATAAATCATTCACGCTCGGTCACAGGTAGGAACATGCCATCCGGATGGCTGCCTGAGTCTGTTCTGCCACTGATGGCTGCAAGTAATTAGCACTTCGCCCCGTAGAGAGAACAAGGTACTATTTTTATGGGTCTAGCGAGCTGCGATTATATAGGGACCACAATAAAGGCTGAAAATAACGCACACGGCCAAGCGCCAGTGGAGAGGGAGTGCTCTGCAGCATGGATCCAGCCAGCTCCCCACTTTCTAAACTCGAGGAAACCCTCACTTCCCTCGGCAGCTACGGGTCCTCCCCACCACCACGTTGCACCAGAGGGCCAGAAGTGCTCACCACATCCTCCAGCTCCTCCCCGCCATTCATCTGCCTTCTAACCTGAAAGCAATGGCCCAGCTTGGCAATCACATTGCCAACAGCAAAAAGTGGAGAGAGAGGAGAGAAGAAAAAAAGAAAAAAGAACAAAAAAAGGCCTGTGGTGGTACAAAACAGACCCCTGCAGCAACGGGGCTGGGTCAGAGCAATGCCTGCACTGCCAGCCCAGGTGCTGTGAGGGAGTGGGATTGTGTGCAGTCTTCTCCAGGACTTGCAGAGATTTAGGAGATACAGGTTTTATAGGGGATACATAAAAAAGCACATGCACTAAGCAATCAGATAAACAGAAACTCTGAACCCTGAGCGGTGTGTGTATTGTAGACATTACACTGGCTCCAGCAAACACAGGGCAGGCACAGAGGAAAGCCAAGGAGAGGTGGGAACCATCAGTGGTGCCAGGGAGGAGAAGGTAAGCTCCAGCCAAAGAGGTGAGGGAGGCTCAGACCTGGGGAGCCACTGGCACTTGCTGCTGCAACCTGCTGCCCGTGTGGCAGGAGACCCAGCAGGGACCAAGGTAAAGCAGCTCTGATTTTAGAGGCACTGAACGTGCCCCTGCCCACAGCAGAGGCTGAGGACACCCAAAGAGTCAGAAACTGGAACGATGCAGCACCTGGGGGTCTAATCCAAGCAGTATCTCTGAGGAGAGGAGGACTGAAATAAATGATTTGGAGTTTTGCAATCTTTTACCCCACTTTTCCCCATTCTTGTACCATTCCCATTCAGATAAACAAATAACCTGTCACTTTAGTTCTTCCACTTTGTTATCAATTTAAGAGGACACTCTTCCAAGATGCCTTAGTGAATCCCATCTGTTTGCACTGGGATTTGTAGTTACTCTGGCTTACTTTACTTCAGAAAACCTCTGGCTTTGCACTGAGGGACATAGATCCAGCTGAAAGCTGGGAGCCCAAAAAGCTCTGGTGAAAGGCACCTGCCAAAGCTCAGTGGGTAAAGTGCTGAATTTCCTTCTGCTGGGATAAACTGTTCGCAGAGGCAATCTTAACTCTCCCTTCTTTAAAGGATACCAGTGGGGGGGGGTGAACCAACTTTAATTACACGACCCTGACACACATGTGTTTGAGCATAGACAGTCAAAGGCTTCTGTAAGCTTGAGCCATTATTTCACCCAGGTCATACCAAGCTGATTACTTCTCATTAAGCCCCATGTCGGTACATGCAATGCGATAAGGCATTAGCGTTATCAGACCTTATTTCCTTTGCAGAAACAGCCACTCTTAGCCAGTTGCCCAGGGATGCTTCTATTACATCACTACGACACCAAATAATTTCACTTAATCTGAAATTACATAAAGAGATTGTTCCTGCTGAGGTTAGGCTGTGTTTAATGCAAGACAATTGAATTTTTTTTCCGCATCCTTCGTGCCTATTAAAGCGCTCTAATTGTACCTGCTGGGAGAGCACCTTCGCAGAGAACTCATTTGGTATCAGCAAAGTTGAGACACCGAGGCCCTTTTCTGGCCATCAGTGGGAGTAGCTGGAGTCCCAGTGATTAACGCAGCTATTAAGTTCCAAGGAAAACTCTCCATCTGGCTGTTCTCTGACTCAGCCATAAACAAACTTGCTTTATCTCTCCCTCTCCAGCCTGGGCCCCATCCCTCCCTCCTTTTCCACAACAACAAAGGAAAACGTGGAACAAGATGAAAGAGCTGGGCTAGGGCTTTCATTAACATACCGTGCCAAGGAAAAAGAGGTAAGAAGCTCAGGGAAGGACTCACTGCCCAATTCGTACCCCCTAACCACCGCCAAGGTGTGCAACACGGAACAACGCAATCGCTGTGTATCATTTAATGACGTTAAGCGTTGATGCCTCCTGCCAATACCAAATGTCATCCTTGCCACGGTCTAGTTATAATCCTGCCTTACTTCTGACCACGTTCTGGTCCTCAAAAGGGGCATGATCAGCACCAGCAGGGAATGAAGCTCCCTGCTGCCTAATTCAAGTGCTGCCTTTATAAACAGAAGCTATCTTTTACTGCAAGACTCTTTCCTGGTGCTTCCCAGTACCTTGCTGCAACCACCTGAGCTGGCAGACAGCTCTCATCAACCGTTTGGCCCCAAACGGGCTGAGTGATGGCTGCCCCCCGACAGCTGAGCAGCCCCGGGGACCTCTGGGGAGGAAGCCTACAAGGGGTCATTGTGTTCTTGCTGCGTTTTGCAGCACAGAGCTCATAAACCCATCCTGCTGAATACCTCTGTCGAAAGCTTTTTATTTCAAACCACTATATCAAATAGCCTGTCACTTGGTCTTAACTTTATTAATGTCTCTTCCTAAATCTGCTTAAGCACATCTTTTACTATGCCATGGAATGAGGCAGTACTTTTCAGGGGGTTTCAGTGCATACAGAATAATTTGTAGCAGCTGGCAAAATATGTTTATAGTTCTACTACTTATTATTTTTTTTTTATTGTGTGCTTTTTAATGCACTGCGTATTCAACCTGAAAAGGCAATATAATCCAAGCAAACAATGCTGATAATGAGCACCGAGTAACAACTTTTATATTGCAGAAAGATCAAACCCAAGCTAGATGTTGTCCCTTGGCTGTAGGGATTACAAGCGACACAGCAGGTGAAAGGGGGAAGGAGGGAAAACACATACCATTGCTGCAATGCCCAGAAAGATTTTGCTTGGTAAGTGGCCCAGTTAAGCTTCTGTTACAAAATTTTTTTCACAAGTGCATTAAATTTTTGTACGGATGAACATATCCTTTTATAACTAGTCCTGACCTGTCACACTGTCGGCTGGCGCCAATAAAAGCAGTGTTATCTTCCATCTCGGGAATGGACAGGGAAGGACGGCGCCTCTGGGTGACGTCAGGAGAGTCCAACCCTTTCTGCTACAAGGCCCAAGACTGGGACCCATCCTCATGGTTGTGTATAAACCCAACCCTTCAGGATACCACTTCTATGAGCTCAGTCCTGCTTTCGCCTCTTGCTTCCTTTTTCCCACTGGAATAAAAAGGCAAGCAGCAGTTCCCAACAGATGTTCACACCTGCTGGATTTCATGATTTATTTCATCTATTTTCTTATTTGAAAGAGTTCTTATCTGAATGGGGAAGATGCTGAGCAATTCCTCCATGAGGCACTGCAGGCAATGACCAAAGTGCCCCTGGCAAAGCAAAAGGAATGGTGCTCCACCTGAGCAACTGCAAAGTGCTAATAATGCTGTCAAAATGCTCGTTAGCACCTGAGACATCCAATACTACATCAGTAAACCAGAAACCATCACAAACAAGGGTACAGAACATGTTCTGATCTCCGGAGACTTCAAAGGCCACGGGCATACACAGCCTATGGTCCAGCCCAAGCTGTGGGTACCAGGACCAACTGATATGGAAAGGGATGCTTTAAGAAATTAATTTTATATACTTAATCCACTTCTCAGCTTGATCTCTTTCCTTATATCCAAGGCAGATGCAGCCCCATGAACAGAGAAGCTGAGTGATGGAGACTGTGAATAGGAACAAGCTTATCTAATGAGAAACACAAGGTGGTCCATCAACCTCAGCATCTTGGCTCCATCGGGTAGTCAAGGCCAGATACGTACAGAGCTGCATACGTGCAAGGCAAGCACAGAGCAACACTTCCCCAGATCTTTCTCAGGCATCCACTGAACCTTGAGTTACACATCAATCAGAGGAGTGACTGTTTTGACTCAGATGTGGTAGATTCCCTTTCATTAATTTATTCAACCCTTTTCCATATAAAACTTAAATATCTAATGCACCCTAGGCCATCGAAAAAATTCTCACAGAGTGGCTATTCTATACTTCTCTTTAGCCCAGACACATTTCTCTGTACTTTTTCCAGTTTTACAGATTTGTTTTTGAGACGGAGACACCAGAGCCATAGACACACTCTGTGACATGTTGACGCCTTCACTTGCGTTCACCACCTCTTTCCTAAAAATTACTTGACTTTTTTTTTTAAATGAGGATCACACAGATTTTCACAGCTCAGTTATAACCCCAGACCTCATTCCTGCGTGGCAACCACCAGCCTGGTCCCCATCGCAGTGTACATAAGGTTGGGACTATTTTTTTCCCCCTTGTCATCAGGTACATCACCCTGCACTTATCTGTACCGTATTTTATCTGCTATTTCCTCATCCAGTCAGTGTCACAAAGTCCTTCTGCAGTCCTTCTCAATCAACCCTCAGCCTCCTCATCCTGACAGCTCAGAATCACCCACAGATTTTCTCACCTCACCACTCACCCTCTGCCTGATCATTTACAGATATGTTGAACAGTACAGACTCAGGCGAGACACCGCTGCTGTGGTGGTGGCCTTGCCTTCACTTTTCCTTCCCTGAGGAATGACATAGCGATTGGTGAAGGCTTCTTGTTTTTCAATAATTCTTTAATTACCATAGCACTAATCTTACCTTTAACTGACTTTGCTCGTTCAGTAATTACACCGTGTAGGTATTTATGGGCGTAATGGACATATGGGACAATAGATCCACAACGGTACCTGTAAAAATTAGGATTTATACGCTACCCAAATGCAGACTTCAGTGGTAGACAGAATCCTGCATCCACACATGCACATCATGTCCCACTTCCATGAGGCTTTTCACAGAAGACCACGGGCTGCTCCTTGAGGATTCACTCTCCCACCAGACCAGTGGTTTAAATGTGCAACACATTTGCTGGTGCTGCATTTGCCACTGGTGAGCTCCGTTTCACTGTGACTGACATGAAGTCTGGTCCAACCGTTCATTGTCATTATTCACCTGTTTCTGTAATTACAGCACCAGATGCCATCCTTTCCCCAGAGAGCAACCAACCAACCAGAGAAGCAGAAGGGTAGCAGGCGTGCTGCAGCAGGGCTGCTCCCAGGAGAGACTTGGCCTTTCTCAGTCCTGAAGGCACTCAACCTTCAGGCCAATGTGCTGTTCAACCCCTTACAGCAGCTGCTACGGGGTACCAGACACAGAGCCACGGATGAAATATGTTTCCATGCTTACCTGAAGAATGCCCTTCTTCTCCAAGGATTAAGGAACTCAGCAGCTGCACAGTGTCTGCATGCAGGAGACAGGCTTTTCTGGCATGGAAAGTTCATCAGATTTAGGATAGACAGGTCAGATACACATTCACGCCCAAGAAACAATGGAAGAGACATGTTGAATCCAAGCAGCCCCTTCCCCACTATTCAGAGTTTGCAAAGACACATCTCAGCATTAAATGCAAGCCCACACACGGACATTTTCAGGTCAGAAATATTATGGTGGGATAGCTCTTCATGCACTAACTTAGAACAGAAATAACTATCTACTACTCTCTTTCAAAAAATTTAAGACTGTCACGTTAAGTGCTACACATTTGTGTACATTTGTCTCTTTCAGGATACCTCTATATTTGTGCCAAGACTGTTGAATTTTGTAAATATGCTACACATTTGTGTACATTTGTCTCTTTCAGGATACCTCTATATTTGTGCCAAGACTGTTGAATTTTGTAAATATGTTAACATTATTTGTATTATCTTCACTTTTCAGCCAGAGAAACTATCAAAAGGCACTTTTTTAATTGTCTAAATATTCATAGCTGGATACACCCTACATACTAGACTCATGAGGTTTACATTAATAAATTGTGGTTGGAAGGAGAAGAATATTTATGGCACATTTTTACACAAACATTTTCACTGAAAAACACAAAAAACCAGGGTTGGTCTTTTTTCTTACAGCGACTCAAGAGTTGGAAAAATACCATCTGTTTTCATTAAAATCATAAAAAGATGGTATTTCTGACCTCGTTCTGTATTGACTTTTTTTTCCCTGATGAACCTCTTTGATGATAATTGTTTTTTATACTTCATTGCAAATCAGTGCAGACAAGGTCAGTGCATCTTTATGTAAAAGAAATATGTATTAAACCCTGCATTAATACCTTCACTCATACACGACTGCCCATACTTTCCTGTGACACTGTGATACTTAGTTGATACAGTAAGTTTGCTATTTAAGTACTAGTTAAATCACACTTTGGGGTATCTTAGTAATATTCATGCCCAATGTTGTCTTCATGTGTACCTATGCAGCACACGCTCCACTACCAATGAACATGACAATGCATTAAGCCTTTCCAATAGGCAGCCACTGCATTTCAGATAACTATGAGAAAGTAAGGGGAAAAGGATTGATTCCTGCTGTAAATCACTGTTTCTCAGATTGTCACCGTGGGGTTTCACCATATGCAAGACATTGAAGGACTGCTGCCTTCCAATCATCAAGATCAAATGCATCCTAATGAATTTCCCCTGTTAATCCAGGGGAATCTGCTCAGAAGAATGGTGAGTTTTGTATTTATATTTTGAAATCCCTTGCGTGGGCTTTAGAAGAGGCAGCCTTATGCAAGTCTTCATGTCATCTCCCAGTAACTTACTACCAAAAGGAAACCACCAGGAAAGACTGGAACTCAGATGCTCTGGAGAGTTAGAGTTTTCTGTCTTTTACTAAAAGAATTAATGGCAAAAAAAAAAAAAAAAAAAAAATCTACTTTCGAAAAAATCTTCTGTGAGGTCATTTTTACAAAAAAAAATAAAGAAAAAAAAAAAAAAAAAAAAAAAGGACCTAGAAGGACCATAAAAAATAACCCGTCTTTTTCTTCAACTGGCTTTAATCTCTCCCTCTCTTTCAGCGAGGGCTGCTCCCAGTGGTGGTCCCAGATGAGATGCCATACATGAAGCAGCTGCATTTCAACGCACAGTAAATCAACTGCAGATGTCCAAATTGGCCACAGATGCAGAGCCAGCTCAGCCAACAACGTGCAGGACAGTAACGCTCAGGAAGCAACTTTAGTTTCATCAACTAAGGTAGCTTGGGTGACGCCTTTGCCTGGAGCACGGTGCTGGCTTCTGTTGCAGCCAAAAAAAAGCTGCTGAGTATGGACAAATCACGGAACAGATTAAAAAGGAGCTGAGCTGACGCATGTGCTTCTTTATATCATCTTCCTTCAATGTACGATTCGATCCAAACTCCTCAGGCATCAAATGGTGGACTGGGACTGTGATTTGTTTTTTCCTCCATTATATATAAAAAAAAAAGGCAAAATCCACAATATATTTTTTGAAAGGATCAGCTTGAAGTGATGCATGCACGCCCAAAAATACAAAAGCACCACACTCCAAGTGACATAAACATTCAAGATATTTTTTTTTTAAATAAATATGCTTTTTGATATTGCTTCACAAATCACGTAAGCAGACAATGGCTTCATGTTATCTCACAACAGACAACCAAAGTTTTGCCAATACACCTGCACAGAGCTAATGGGAAAGGTGCTTGGCTCTCTGCAATATCAAAGTATCCTGTGTGCAACTGCTCTTATATTTCTCCAAACCTGATAAGAGCACATGCGCAGCACTTCAAAAATTAAAAGGTTTCTTTAATATCAAACCACAGGGAATGGAGAATGGTATTTCACGTCTTTCAAGAGCATCTGCTCTGGCTGATCATAGCCATGTTACAACCTCCAAACCATCAAGACGACACAGTAATGAATTGCAAGGAGCCCAAGGTCTGTAGCTAGTTTTTAAACTATTTAAATCAGAGGGGACAAACAAATAATTTTAAAAAACCCAAACAATCAGTTGTTTCCACTTATGGTGTTTTGTAAACATGCCAAACACTTGCAAACTCCACCATAGCTCAGGGGCAGGGGAGCTGCTGGAAAGACCAGCAGCACCTTTCTGAATGGTCTGTGGCATTTACCAGGGCAGAGTATGGGGATAGATGTTAACAGGGGCTTTCAGTGTGCAGAGAGTATAGGATTCAGCCTGATGCCTTCCCAGAGGCCGCTGTGAACTGTGAGAGAAGCCCCTTGACTTCCACAGAAAACCAAAACAGCACGCAGAGAAGAACAGAAAAGGTAAGAGTGTGTTGGTAAGAGCTGGAGTGCTCTTCCAGGGGTTGGGGCATCTGGAGAAACAGCCATTGCTGATACCAAGTGACAAGAGCCACTAGGAGGTGAGGCATTTGCGATTCAAAGAGATGATTGTGCCAGAGGCAGAAATGGAAGCCAAGAAAAGCCTCCGCTCTCCCGACCTGAGCACGACAGCAGAGGAAGGAGTTGACAACCAAGCAGGTTTCGCTTTACTAAAAAGATTTTTTTGTTTTGTTTTTAAAAATCAACTTGCCTGCACCTGTCAGGGAGAAACCATCAACTCAGTATAATCACAGAGATCTAGAGGGCAGCTCCTCCAGGATCATCCATCACACCCTGGTCCGGAGGAGTTGAAAAAGTTGTAATAAACACAATGCAAGCAAGCAAAGGCTAGGAGGAGAGATCAAAAGGTTTACCCGGCATGCCTAGCTATGGGAATGGGGAGTGCAGCTGCGTACATGAAAGGGTTACACCCAAAAAATGAATACGACTGCCAAGCAGGGTGGAAAGAAATTCTGTTTACAATTGCAAAGCCTCATGCTTCCATCATCAGGTGTTACAGAGCAGGAATCCTTCCCTGCAAAACTTTCCAATTACCTTCCATGACATTTTCTGCACGTAGTTTCCTTTCTTATTATGTGTTCGGAAAGTTATTTTCTGGAGTGCTGTTCCCATGCAAACCAAGAATTAAAAAAAAAAACAAAACCCCAAACCCCAAAAACCTCTGATGTCATAGGATGAGCTGTATGCCAGTTCAGACAGGATCATAATGGAAAAAAACCCAAAACCCTCAACTATTTGCTCTGATTCAGGTCCAACTTTTCAGCTTTACCTATGGCAAAAAAAGCGCGATAACTTCCTGTGTCCTAATAGAGCGTCCAATTCGTGGAGTCATTTGAAGTTTTATTACCAAAAAACCAAAAGGGCATTTAAAGAGTAGAGCAAGCTGCCACGGCTCTCCTCTCTTCCCGAGCAAATGCAAGTTCTGCATACACCTTTATGCTCTTAAAGAGGCAGTCAACTTGAAATTGAAGTTAAAAATAAAGGAAAGAAAAAGGAACACAAATATACTTTGAAAAACAACAGCCAAGACAATTGTTGACTTAGAGATGGCTGGTATTTTGAGGTCTGAGAAGCTTAGAATCGGGCCTTCTGGAAGAAAGCATACAGTACTGCAAAGAAGAAAGAAGAAAAAAGGAACCAACATGAAGACAGTACGTCACTGAAGACAAGACAAGGACTTTGCTGACCCTGGAGGCCATTTGCTGGGAGGGAAAAAACTCCCCCTTTTACGAGATAAGGTTAAGAAAAATCAAACAGCTGCATTGAAGTACTACTACTACTAATACAGTATTCTGCTTTCCTGGGATGGTTTGAAAGCTTGCTGTATTTTTATTGGGCTTCCCAGTGATGTCAGTTTGAGGCAAGGCTTAGGCGAGTAATTGCTAAAGGGTGAGTCTAAAAAGGGTATAATTACTGCAGGGAGTGTCTGATGTGGGAAAGCAGCATTCCAGCTGGAGGGAGAGACGGCCCTGTCTCTCCTGGGTCCCTATGAACTCACAGATACCTTATGAGTCTTCCCAGCCCCATGCAGTTAGTTACAACCGTGCAACACCACTGACCTCAGTTATTCTTCAGCAATTACTCAGGCAACAGCAATTTCACGTCCAGCGTTATTCGCTGTCACAGTGCTGGGAAGGCAAGCACGTCTTAAACCTCTAAGATATGTAGCCCTCAAGTTATTGCATCAGGCAGTGGTTGCAAAACAGACAATTGCTGACTTCAGTAAGGTTGCATGGGTGTAACTGAGAACAAAATTTGGCCCGTAGCATTTGTAAGGGTTTCACTGTAACTTAGGAGAGGGATGTGGGAGAATCCTCATTTTGAAATAGCAGAGGAAGCACTACCTCCCCTGCTGTCCATCTCCTGCCCACAAAAGCCACCCATGCTCCTCTTATGAATGAGAGGAATTCCAGGTGTCGCTCAATGCATCCATCCTCCTTTAAACCTCTCTTTTAAATTCACCTCTCCCACAAACGCTGACAGCTACCAAACTGGGCCTGTAAGCAGTCTGTGCCAAAACTCCCTCGTAGCCCTGGCCCGTGTAGCTGCTCCTACACCCGTGTCCATCCAGCCACTTGCTTCATTCAGCTTTTGGATCTTGCCATCGATGAAGAGCTCTGCTGTTTTTTTTATTTTTAGACACATCTGTACAGCATCGCAGCCCCTCAACAAGCCACCCAACTGCCAAGAACTGCATGAACAGGAGCTGGCTGGGCATCTCAGCCTCATCCAAAGCACAAGCAGCTCAACCACCTTGTCTGTGCAGCCTGATGAACGCTGCCACATCCAATAGCCTGGGAGCCACTCAGCAGTGCGAGGGTACAACTACCCTGGGAGTAAAACCACTCCTAACAAGCTATAGTTTTGATGTGCCTGCTGTGAGCTTCCTTCCCACACAAATCTCTGCGTCTTTTGCCTGTACTGCCCCTTAAGCACAAAGTAAACTCCTACAGATGACCCTCTGGAGGCTTTTGCAAGAGCCGTTGTGTTGGTCTGGGAGCTTACATCTCTTCACAGGCCTGGCTAACATAACCGTGAGACAGCAAAAAGCATCAGCAGAGAGCTGGTTCCAGTCTGAAGGTGCTCTTATCACACACAGACACCTGGCAGCACAGCACACACCAACGGCTTTCTGCAATCCATGCCTTACGTTGAAAGATTTCAGTTGCATCATCTTATTTTTCTTCCTCACTTGTCCACCTTTCTCCTTTCTGTACAAAACTCATAGGTTCTCCTGGCTCCACTATCAATAGCTAGTGCTTTCAGGGCTTGATGAAAATATGCTTCCTTTTCATCTAAGCCTTGCCACCAAACTAATTTCATCACTCTCAGCTCCTATTTCTAACACTTCGAGCACCCAAGTCAGTACAAAGCAAGAGAACATTGAGAACATCTCACCATCCAGGCTCACCAATTGTCAATTAGAAGTGCTCATTAAACATCTTTCAAAGCTATACACAGAGCAACTCAAACAGCACAGATATTGTCAATCCCATACAAACGGTAATCCTTTAATTCTGCATAGTGCAATCCACAGGCAGCCACGGGGTATTTCGTGTAATTAATGGACTCGCCAGAAAAGGGCCTGGCTGGTCACAGAAAGCTGACGTCTCATTTCTATTTAAGTGGAAATCACTTAGCAGTAGCGTCTGTGGGCATTGCCACCAGTTTCCCCAAACACAAAAGACAAGAGGGAGTTCCTGGTTCACCTGTGGGAGGGGAAATACTCCATAAAACATGTTTGACAGGGACTTCCCAGTATCTTGAGAAAGTTTTGTATTTGTTTAAGTACTTGGAAAGCCAACAATGAAGGCAAGTTTAAATTGTTTTGTGACTCCTTTACACAATAACAAATTTTTAAATAATAAATACTTTCATTGTAGGCTGGAGCTTGTTCAACTTTGAGGAAAGATCAGCACTGGCTTTTCTCTCCACTGTCTGTCATATCTATAATGTTGACATACATCTCAATGCAAGCATTTTGGATGGCTGAAAGAGCTCATTACAAACATGGTTTGGGTTTTTTTTTTTCAGTGCTATAAGCAGTAATCATTAGAAGTTTGGGAAAATAGAAAAAACATGTTACTGACTCTTCTAAAGGTTCTATTAAATCCTTAAAAAAAAAAAAAAAAAAAAAAAAAACAGCAAGTGCCTGCACCAAATAGCTTACAGGCATTGGAACATTTTCTTGGGACAATCCTGCTGTATATCAGGTATTAGAAAAGGTAATAGGTATAAAACCTTAAAAAAAAAAAAAAAAAAAAAGAAATCTTTGAAGGAACCTCTCACTTTCTCCTGCTGCACCACTTCGAATGTGCCAGACCACAAAAACCCATTTCAGAAACCGTGTGCCTGTCTCCCCTACGCAGCTGTGAACTCTTCAGCCCCATTTCAAGCCAGCCTTAAATCTCAACTCCCATCTGTTGCACCCGGAGCCAGGCCTTTAGCAGGATTAAGCCCTTGGTCTGGTCCCTACCCATCCCCAATCATGAATCGTGCCCTGTGCTGCACTGATGCTCCTGATGTCACAGAGGCAAGTCACTGCAAATCTGCCACCTCAGTCACATACCCCACAGGGAGTGGCTTTTCAAACAAGTCAAAACTGCCTGAAAAGAGTCTCCAGCTCTCCCTGCTGTTTCTTTGTTTTACACCATGAGTAGCTGGTTAGTGGTCTAAAGGCGAGGAGCTGAGGTCGGGTTGGGCCAACAAAGGAAGCACTCAGAGCAGGCAGATAAAAAACTGCTCCTCTTAACACCTGAGCAAACCTTACTCCAGACAGCTCTATGCACCTAACATCAACTCAACACTCAGTCCTTATGAGATCTAGAGAGAAGCCTGCTTACCCAGCCCCACCTTTCCCCTTTCCACCTGCTTTCACTATTTATAGGCTAACAGCAACCCTACCAATATGGCTTATGGATACCAATCCACACAGTGAAGAAGCAAAAAAAAAAAAAAAAAATTAAACCTTTTCAGGCTTTCTTTCCAGATCTCTAACCAAAGCATTGGTAACAGACCTGCAACATCTCCCTCCCCAGAATTTGGCATCATTTTTGATGGTACAAACATTCGCTCAGACTTTGCAAAGCTGCCCATCTTAAGGCCCATCCATTTTTCAGGCAACCCACAGACAGGACTAAGGATAGAGAGGGATGAACAGATAATTTCATCTCTGGATCCTGAAAGTACCACCAAACTAGGCTGATTCTGGACAATACCAGCTTGGCAAGCTGCTGGCTGCATCTCATCATAGGTTTAGATTAGGGAGTGAAAGGGCTGAAGAACCAGCTTTGTTTCTTGCTCATTTAGGTGCCAGAGGATTGGGATGACAGGTGGTGCTGATCAAGCACCCCAGGACCATGTCTGGGGAATACAGGACTTTCCTGTTTCAGGGTAAGTTGGAACTGGGGTTAGTGCTCAGGGCTGGAGGCACTAAAAAGCAAGATCTGACCCTGGACCCTGATGAGTGGTGGGGGGCTGCAGCCAGACACAGAGAAACAACCCTGGCTGAGTCTGGGAGAGGGGAGACAGTGGGGAACGTGGGCTTCATGCCAAGCTTCAAGGGTTGGGGCTCTGATGAGGTAAAGGGGTGAAAAGCAAAGCTTAAGAGCAAGAATGTCAAGTAAACACTGGATCCAAGCAGTCTCTCCAGAAGATAGCTATGAACCAAGCTTTCTGTCCTCATATCCCCGTCACTGGCTTTCAATGCCAGTCATTAGCACGGTGCTAGTGCCAGGACAAGGGTCACTGCCCATCCTTCATCCTGCTCTGCAGCAGCTCCTGCCAACTGCGAGTCCTGCCCAACAATCCCAGCCTCCTGGCCTTCGCAAACTCCAAAGCAGACGTGGATATCTGGGCTAGATTAGAGAGCTAGTCTTAAATCCAGTGCTGTAGGCTAGGTCTAGCATTCACACTGTTGCTTAGGAAAACTTACAGTTCCACGCAGGCTGCAGAGGCTGGAGGCAGGTTGTTGCATGTCAGGAAGAAGGGCCAAGTTTGTCCTTCTGTCAATCCTTTGAAAATAAACAACGGGGTGGGGGGGGGAAACGAGCCAAGAAAAGAGCAGCTGTCAACGACAAACTGTGTTTAGGGCTAGTGATTGTGGCAAAACAATTGCTAACTATTGCATTACACAAAAGATTGGTGTTTACGCCCATGAACTTGGACAGTTGAAGAATGGCATCCTTACCATGTTTTAGATTCTCACTACGAGTCTTCATATGTACAGGGAGGGGAAAAAAAGTCTCCTTGGCATTTTTCACGTGCCATCCAGAAACTCATCCTAAAACCAGCATTAATACCACAGCCACAATTCCTGCCTGCACCAGAACAAATTATGCCCCTATCACCTCTGAAAGTGCAAAACTTTGTCCAAGAGCTACAAATTCAGAAGAAAAAAAACAAAACAAAACTAAACTAGGCACCATGTACAAATCCACCCAAATTTGTAGAAAGTTATGTAGAGAGTCAAAACATAGTAAGTATTTTTCATATATTAAGGGACCCTTAACACTTTCCAACATAGTTTGAGCAAGAACTAACTTCTCCCCCTAGAGGACATCAAAATTAGCACAAGGAACATAATCTTCTGTCAAGACTAGGAAAATAATGAGATACTAAGGCAGAGGCTCAGCGTTTTTGCTTTGAAAGTCTAGCAGCATTTTAGAAGGACCAAAATTACAACTGTAAAAACAATGAGTTATAAAGTTATGTACTTATTTTTATAGCAATGCCCTAGAAAGTTCAAAATAAATTCTTGGTTAGCTTTTTGCATTTAAACAGTCTGTGAAGCTGTTTACCATGGAACATTTTAAAAGTTCATTGAGAGCAACAAAACAGTTTCTTTAGGTCCTCCCTCACTCACTGAGTATCCAAATCCTTTTATTTCCTTAGTGAGGAGAGGTGAAGACAGGCAGGTGCCCGAAACCAGACAAGAGACCCCTATATACTTTCCTGCCCCAGTGGTCCCCCATCATCCTGCAAGCACATCCCAGGGGAGAAGCCCAGGGTGAAGGGCACACACAAAGCACCTGCTGTGTTCTGCATCTCTATATCCTATTTACAGTATCATACTCAAAACTGGCTATGCAATTTTGCAGGTGAAAATACCGGGTAAGGATTCAGCTGGACAACCAGGTAAGCAATTCAGTATTCTGGAATCCACCTCTTGCTTTGTACCCCTCCATTAGCTTCTCCACTAACTGTGACCAAAAACTGCAGGACACATGAGTCCTCAGAAGACGTTGGCCTCACTTCTTTTATATCTCAGAGGGCCACAGGCGTGACTCTTGCCTGAGCACACATGCCAAAAGCAAGCATGCAGCCTGCCACAGCTAGTTTTGCATTGTTTAGTCAAAATATTTCAGCACTGAAATGAAAACCCTGTAAGGAGACATACCCTTACATGCAAAGCTGGTTTTACTGGCTTCATCACGGGGAAACCAAATCCACAAACCTCCACCTTCCAATGCTTCTCTTGCTACGTATAACAAAATCTATAGCATGGGAGAAACAACCAACCTGGCACAAACCTCACAACAAAGCCTGATGCCAGCTTCTCAGAGTGCAAACCCACCGTATGGCACTGTGGGACTTCAAGGAGATGAAGGAGAGGAAAAAAAAAATCCCCCAAAACTCCAAAACCTCACTGATGTTTTGGAACTTATCTTAGCTAGGAGTATCTCCCTCCCAGCCCTCCTCCTGTTCCACTTCAGTCCCCGTGAACGACTGGGAAGATGGGACTACTGGGGAATGCCCTGGAAGATAGGATTAACTCATTTTGTACATTTTGTCTCTGATAGCAGAGTTGTAAATATTTCCACACCAAATACTTCAGCTTTCAAATATCACTAGATCTATTGGCTGAAAATTCCCAGAAGTGCATTTTTCCAAGCACCTGACCTGGGCTTGAGAATTTGATGTATTACATATGGTCAGCCTGTTCTAAAAAATAATAATAATAATTTAAAAATTTAACAGCATCTCAGATTAGGCTAATTAGGCTAATTTTCAGCCTGCGCTTACCTGCACTGATGCAACCACCACAAGCACCACTCTTGCTACAACCCACCAACAGCCTGCCCTCCGTGTAAAGTGCCTTCTCCTGCCTGTTTCAACTCCATCCTCCACTACTTGCAGGGTTTGCTGAAGGGCATTTCTGCATTCACTTTGTCTGCTGTTTTTGTCATTTCTTAAGCCTCTTTCATCTCACCGCTTTGCTTTCTCTTCTCCAAACAGAGGTGTCTTGCTCAGCCTTTCCCATCTCTCCTCACAAGCTGCCCCATTCCCTGGGGGGCTGCAGGCAGCACCCCACACACAGGAGGATGGAGGCTTTACACAGCAGCAGGATGGTGCTCCCCATCCCGCCTGACGACACCTAAAGGTTGAGCCACTGATCTCAGACCATCGAGGGTGACACCGCAGAACCTCCCCTGCGTGGTGGCTCTCCATACGAAGCATCAGGCCAGGGGGCAAAAGCACACTTTGTGGGTCCATATTCTGACTAGACCTTAACACCAGTCTTAAGATTTGGTCAAACAAAACACATTTTGTCTTCAGCCTGAAACCTATATGCTCCTTAAGTTAAAATAATACATTGTTTTTCCCATTGAAAATGTTACCTATTTCATTTTACAACTGGTCTGTTAGATGTTTAGTGTTTCTACTTTAGTTGGAAAGGAGTATTCAAGCAGTTGACAGTTAATTGTGCTTTTGCAGCTGTAAAAATTCATACTGATTACCAGACAGAATTGGACTCTGACCCATTTTCAGAGAAGACAGATAACAAAACATTCATGCTTTGAAAAACCTGTCAGAGAATATAAAAAGCCTTGGTTGCAGAAACATTCCCAAAGCCAGAGTGACAAAGCAATCAAGTTTATGCCATGACCTCAGTACAGATGTTCTCGTTCAAAAGGGGGGAAAAATATAGTAATAATCTGGAACACCCAGGCAGCAGTGGAGGAACATGTCTGCAGTCAACAGAAGGGACTTTTCAATCTTAGGGGTAGGTATCACACTCCCACAATTCAGCCTCACTGCTGCAGTAACTGGTCAGGGTCATCTCCAGGAGCCACAGCCCACCTCTCTAGGGTCTGGTCACTTGTGCTGGGTGCCATCAGGTGAGCTCCACGATGGAAAGACTTGCAGTAGCCCACAAGAGATTCCAGAGCCCTTCCACTAAATGCAACCTTGGGGGCAGGGAGAGTATGGAAGATAAAGGGGAAGCTTTACCTTGAGCTGTTTGATGTCCCAGTTCTTCTTACACAAGGTACTGGCTTTCCTGCCCTGGCAATGCTACTCTGTCTGCACAGGTGCCAGCAGCAGGGCACTCCATAAACATGCTGCTACAGCAAACAAAGTGAGTGAGCCTTATCTGATCCTAATCTCTGGAAGGAAAAAAAAAAAAAAACAACCAAAAAATCAAACCTACCTCATCATACATTGATATCAATAAAGCATAACTGAGTATCTGTGCTACTTTGAATTTTGAAGCTTTTCTTTAGCAAAAGATACGAAGTCATGCCATCCCGTGCCATCCCCACCCCCTATCAGACTGATGCCTTTTGGTAGTTAGGTCTAACGTTTCTTAATGGCCATTCTCCTGCTTCAGATCACCAGAAAGATGACCCATCTCATGGTCCCAACCCAAAGAGCTCCCAGTCTACCCTGTTCCTGCAGACTGCTTCACTACTGTACGTGTCAAGCCTGCAATGGCCAGGACTGGTGACCTGCACTCACAGCTCACCTGGACAAGCACATACCCAGTGGCAAGAGCTACCCCCAGGCCACCTGCACTTGCACAGCACAGGTTTTTCTGGCATGCTTCACCTCAGGTGCTCTGCAAACACCCAACGTAAACATGCCCTAGAGAAAATACCCGAGGCAGACAGCTCATGCTTTGCACAGACAGTCCTGCTGCACATCACTGGGAGCAAGGCTCCAACCCAAAATGACTGATTTGGGACCATCTTCCTGCTCCAGGATGGCTAGAGCCAGGCAAACTCGATCAGGCAGTGGTGCACGGCCTGGAGGAAGACACGGTTATACAGGCTGGGATGTTTCCTTTTCCCTCAAGCAAAGGTGATAGCGGCCTCCTTTCTCTGAAGTGTCTCCTCAGGTAAAGGAGGTAAAATCCATCCAGTAGGACACACTCTCTGCATCTCCGGGGCTTCCAGGCTGTTTGCCAAGTACTAACATCTGTCCTTTTCTTCACAGCACCCAGCCCCAACGAAAAGAAGGTTGTGTCTTGCGTTTAACAACCCCCGACTCCCACTGATCAGCCACAGACCAGTTTCCTGGTGGAGTCATCCACTGCCGAGCTACACGAAGTCAAAGCACACACAGCTTCTCAGAGTGATTTTCACCAAAAGTACCAAGATCTGCCCGCTACATAAACCGTTGCTGGAGGAAGGCAACAGCTCAGTTGGAGTCTACCACCACCACCCCGTGTCCCTACACACACTTCCTGGTGCACACACCTTCACGAACCACAACCGTAACTGCAGATGTGTACACCATAGCCTTGTCAGTCAGCAGGGAAGCACCACCAGTACAATGGGATTCAAGGCCAAAGTGGGTGCACAAAGCCACTATTGTTTCAGTCACCTTCAGCTCTGCATCTATGAATACAACCAGTCAGGTTCATAGCGGCCACCACCAAGGTCACCTCTGCCTGATTATGTCACTATACAAGCTCCCGTGATGGCATGGAAAAGCAGGAAATGTGTCTATTCATCTAGCAGTGCTTCAGGCCTTGGTGTTATACAATGAACCATCAACAGTAGTCCCTCACCTCTGGATGTAGGTCTTGCACCTCCTCTTCCCTTCACTACCAAGTTAAAGGCTGCACCTGATGCAGTGCCATTTTCCAAAATTCAGGTGTTTCATGTCTCCCAACAAAAATCCCCACTTGCCAAGGAAATACCAGTCTTGCTTCCCAACATGATCTAGCAACAGTCTACACTTGTATGCACACTGTACATGAGTGCTGTCAATCCCTGTATGGACACAGAGAAAGGGAGCACAGAGAGAGATCTGGAAGCACTGACCAATTCCTCTTACCAGATTTCTAGCTAAATGTGCCAAAGAGGTTGTGAAGGTCAGACCGGCAGGTGCAGCCAGACCACATTTCCTTGAGGAATACACTCCTGAGTGGACAAACCACACATGCAGTTGGCCAACATCACTTGTCCTTGCCAGGGTGGCTGCCTATGATCATCCCACAGTCTCTGGGTGTGGGAGGTGAAGAGCAGAGAGAAAACCTCACCCTACCCCTGGCCAACCCATCATTGCTGGATACCCACTGGTTGTCCTCTATCATCAGAGGATGTGCGTCCTGTAAGCGTAAATCCCAAGGGCATCAACTCTAATGTGGGAAAACATATCAAGATATTTACTGGAATCAGAACCTTCCTCTGAGCTGGTACGGCGAGTCCTGGAACTGCAGGCAGTGAGAAGACAGCTAATGTGCTACAGCACAAGGAGGACACCTCATCCAAGACTTGTCAGCCTCAGTGGGCCAAAGCAGCTGCTGAGAGAAAAGGTGGTCTCTCTTCAGTACGGCGTCTTTGCCTCAGCCCAAATGGGTCACTCATGAGCAGAGCTCTGGCAGCTTCTCCTTAATGAAGAGCTGGGGCACCTTAGCACAACATAGACTGGTAATGCTGAACCATACCCCAGAGCTCCTGCCACCAGCCTTTACCCAGCACTTGGAATTTGAGCGTTATTAATCTTGACAGCAAATACTCATTGGACAAGATTACAAAAAAGCTGGTTCATAACAGTCCTAAGAGCAACTCAGCTGGGATCCAAACAACAAAAAAGAATTATAAAAAAAAAAAATAACATTCAGGCTTTGGTCTGTTTGCATGCACCTGCCTGATAGCTTCAGAAGGGCACTCGGCAATGAGGACAGCTGCTTCCCAAAACAAAAAATTCAGCTTTCAGTAAGAAAATATCAAGTGATGCAAGCACAGGGAGACAGCAAAGACACAATGCCTGCAGGGTCACCATGGGTGACCATGACATCCTGCAGAGGACCGCGAGCTCAATTTACTTCCACGCTGTGAAGAGGGCATGAGCATTTGCAGCTTGAGAGTTTCCTCGTCTTCAGCATTCCTGCCCCTGCCTCATCTGGAGCAACCACAGTAGCTCGTATGCAGCGTGAGGCAGGGGACTAAGACCCCAGGAACAAATCAATGTGAGTTTAACAAGTTGAACCTGCAACCCATCAGGTACAAGATTTTATAATTCACAAGTGTGCTAAACTCCTTTCCTATTGAGAAACCCACGCTGTATACTCTGTTCAAACAATTTCACTGTGTCATTAACAAAATCACCCTCCAAATTAATATTGTATGTATATAAATAAAGGATTTTTAATTAAAAGAAGAAAATATAGTGACTAAATAACCCACAACAAACTATCCCTTTCCCCAAGCCAAAGCTGGTTTTATTTGCCTTTCTTCATTTTTGCAGTCTTTTCTTTCCGCTTCTTCACGTGCTTTGGGATTTTGTTTTTTCTTTTCTCTCTTTGAGCTTCTTTAACCATCTTTTTCCTTTCCTAAAGAAAAAAGCCAAACACCATTCATTTAAACCCAGAAGGAATGAGAGATTTTGAGCAGGTCAATCAGTTGTTGCATTACCAAGTTAACACAGTACATAAAAACAAGGTTATCAAGAGGAAGAAATAATAAAAAAAAACAATAGGAATGGGGAGGGGAAAGATAAAAGGAAGTATAGGTTGGAGGTGGAGCTAAGAACTGCACACTGATAATGACAAAGCACAATTCAAACTGGTTAAAACCAGAGTGTCGTGCAACCTTTGAAGAAAGAGGCACTTTTAACTCATGCTATTTACACCTGAGGTTACAACAGGATACCTGGATCAAGGTTTTCTGCTACCCATAAGGCTACTGCAATAAGTGTTTTTATGTCATGCAAAAGTACTGATCCAGTAACTGCTGGTAATTCAGAACAAGCTGATCATCACCAGGATTGGCAAGAAAGGGTGTAGTCCGTTGCAGTAGCATAGCAATTTGTGCCAGACAAAGTGAAGAGACTACACTCAACTGGAAAAAGCAAAGTCAGCAGTAGGGGGTGGAAGTAATTGCTGCTAATCAGTTGTTCAACCTACAGCTGAACACATAGGTTACTAAAAACCTCATTTTACTCTCACAAAAAGTTGTCCAAATGAGAACCCATCTATAAGAACGAGAAGTGATCACCATGTCCTTGCTTCACATCTAAAAGGCTCTAGATTAGTAGAAAGCGTCTAGCATAGTATTGCATTTTTATTTGATAGATATGGAATTTATTATCTTACCTTTTCTAGGAGGAAACACCTAAAAAGCAAACCCCGAAACCTTGAACCCCAGAAGTCCAACAAGTATTATCTGTCTCTTGCACAGCACCTAGAAGGCTACCAAAAGGCTCTCACCCACGGATAATACTCTACAGAAGAGCCTCACCAGAACAGAGAATACTTGTTCTGCAGTTTGGAAAATGAAACCTTTGGAAAAAAAAAAAACAAACCAAAACCAACCCAAACCATAATCCTTTTGAATGACTGTGTTACATCTCTAGCCCACAGCAAAGCTAGCCAGTCTGTACTAATAGTACTGTGGTACAAATATGGTCACCAAGCCTCCAGTTGTATAGATCAAGTGTCTCAGTTCCCTGGGCAAAAGGAGGTTAATCAGGGACCACGACCACAAACCTGTACACCAAAGCCTGGAAGAGCAGCCAGAGGCACTGAAGAGCTGCCCAGGCTTTGCTAAATTCTGCTCTGTGTAGTCTTAGAATTCCCTGCAGAGACCTCTCTTCTAGCTTTGTCAAGGCTACAGAGAGCTATGTTACGTGTGTGTCTATGTAAGATCACCATCAATAAAGCATCTGTGATGAAATTCACTTTCTCTGCTCTTATTCTCCACAACAGGAAAAGTCCATAGCTTGTTTCAGACAAGTAGCAGCAAGAACCACTCAGAAGTAAATTAGGATCTTTTCCTGTCACATAGGCAGAGGTGGGAAAAATAAACAATTCCTGGCCAGCTGACCTTTTTGTCCACACTAACTTCAGCAGGTTTATCTTTGGGATGTACAGATTCTTTACAGCCCGAATCAGAGTCCTCTGAGCTGCCATCATCCTCATCAGAGTCTGTTTCTGACTCATCTGCCGCCTTTTCAAGAAGTGCAGGAATCTGCAAGATATATCAAGACAGAATTATAATCACACCAAAACAAAGAAGCCTAATGACAATATAAACACACATATATAAATACGTAAACACTAAAACAGAATGTGCTGCAAATAAATTCTTGAGTGAGCTTATGCCATCTCCTTTACTGCAGCCATCGAGTCTCAAGAAAAAGAATAAGAAGTATGTTGATTCAAACTAAGAACAAAGAATCTAGAACGTACAATGCAGAATCTCTTAGGTCAGGTCTCACAGCACAGCTGTATTGGCATTCCCAGACTAATTTCCATAAGTCAAACAGCTATTTGCTAACATATGTGGAAGCCAATTTTTAATTATACTTGGATCATACCCAAATCTACCTTAGGGGCCCTGTATGTAGGCTTTATTGCTAACACAAATATCTACACTAGAAAACTCACTTATTCTTAAACAAGCCTGGCGACTGTGCCACAGCCTGATCCCATCCATATTCATATTTCCATTTTAAAACAGCCTACACCACTGCTCAATAACATTTACAAAGGAAGGAGGAGGAATAGGGCTTCTCCCTTGAATTACATTGGTACAGACCGTTCTGTACCCAACTTCTTACCCAATGTACTCTACAAAGTGTCACTGTTAAGTACTTCAAATACAGCAAGACATAATATCTTATGCTTCATACCACAAGGTTGTTCTTTACACATTAATTAGAGCAAAGTTACCCTGAACATATCAAAACTTGTAGTCAGGCTACAGTTTAAATCAAATACATCTTCCATAAATGGAAAGCATCTTCCCTCCTCTCCACCTTAACTTCAGAGGTCATGGCCATAGCAAGGATGATCATTTCACCCTCAAGCAACCCAGCATCAGCCACAGCGCAGGGAAGCGATTCATGCGGTGTGCAGACACACTGCCATGCAGACCCATCCCAGATATAAATGGTCACTCTGCAGACAAGATGCTTCTTTTACAGTGTCAGCCACAAGACGAGGCAATCTCTGTACTTCTTGTAAGCACTTTTCTGAAAATGGCTAAAATGTAGGTTTTCAAAAAGACCATCTCACCTTCTGAACACCAGACAAATCCTTCTTCAGTCCTGTCACAGTCTGGTAGAGAATCTATACCCAGTGAGAGAAAAAGAAAACTATGTTATCAAAATATGAGTCTTAAATCTTCATGCCCAGAGAAAATTACTCTCTCAAAACCAGTAAAACCCCCACAACATTAGCATTATTACTAATAAGACGATTTAAAGTATGATGCTAGATTCAGTACTCCACACCTTGGTAAAAAGGC
Organism: Calidris pugnax; assembly: GCF_001431845.1. NCBI lineage: Eukaryota > Metazoa > Chordata > Aves > Charadriiformes > Scolopacidae > Calidris > Calidris pugnax. Next base: position 16,914,491 of record NW_015090830.1, on the reverse strand, counting down.
TTCTGTTTTTGTTTGTTGCTATCAGTTTCCAGTAAGAAGCATTCATATTCCCTCCCTCCTTTCTGCATGCCTCAGCATGCCCACTCACATTATCTTGCTGAACATTCAATGCCATATCCTCTTCTTTCAATTTCATCATTATATCCACATCTCTCTCGTAGTTTTTGACTTCAGTCAAAGTTCGAGGTATGTAAGCCTTCTTAAACACCTAGTAAAGTGAAACAAAACAGATTTATTAATTTACATATAGTTTCATGATGTTCTTCCTTCCTAATTATGCATCCTTAGGAGAATAATCATGAAGAATTTCATGGTTCACAGAAACTAAAAATGAACATGGCAGTCACCCACTACCTGCACCGCAGAGTATCTATTTTTTCAGGAGCAGACTTTACTCATCAGTAACAAGGCTCCTTGCCCAGAATGACTGACCACCAGGCCATTTACAAACTTCTCAAACCCTTCCAACCTCCTCTTAGCTGATTTAAGTCCTAAGGTTTTGTATTCTAAGTATTTTCTCTAATGTTTTCATTGTGATGTTTACAATGCCTTCAGGAAGTAACTCCACTAAAATGCACTGTTAGATTTTGACCTCTGTATATAATACCACCTGCTTCATCCTACAGTCCAACTCAAAAAAGGTTCCTGCAGCAGTATAGCACAGTAAAACCTAACTGCAGTATCAACAACATACTTAAAATTTGTCATGCTGTCTTTTTGAACACTCAAGTCACTACCAGATCAGAGAGCAGTATTTTGCTTCTCTTTTCCATGGTATCAGTTCAATCTCAGTACAAATTCAGCAGACTTTAGGATCATAACTGCTAGACTAAGTCCTATGCAAAGAGCAGATGCCCCACCTCCACAGGGCTTGCTCTACTCTCTTGTGAAGAAAGTGACACAAACTGACCATGGTCACATGAAAAGTCAAAGAGAAATAAACTGAATGTAGATGCTTCTAAACCATCTCACCTATATAAAGCAGAGGAATAATTGGTTTGCAAGAGATGGACTTGAAACAAAACACTAGCATCTGACCCTATAGTTCAGAATTTGTATGTTGAGGATATCTTAGGGAACAAACAAACAAAAATTTCCTTGGCCAAGCTTGAGCCAGAAGCAGTTAGTAAAACCTACAGAGCTCCAAGAGAAAAAGAAAAGCCTTTGATAAATCAAGTAATATTGACTCCAGAGATAAAGACCACATGAAATGGTACAAATAGGTTCTCACTGATACAAATCCTGCTCAACAGAGAGTTGGGTTTCTTGGTTTGTTTTAACTCTTCTGGAACAGTGAGATAAGACTAAGATGGAAATTGTTTTATCTTTACATCAAGCCTTTCCAGAACTTTAGAAGTTTTCTATAATGGACTTGGAATGGCTTTGCTTAATGTAAAAGCAAAGGAGAGAAACAGTAAGTAGAAGAACTGAATTAGACTTGACTAGAGGCAATTTGGTCAATGTTCATATTCAGATATCCTGCTTCTGTATCAGTAAGCCAAAAAACACTGGCATAACCAGATCTCTCCACTCAGTTTTTGGTTGTTTGGGTTTTTTTTTGGTTTGTTTTTAAACTGAACCTAAACTGGAAGATACATCATGGGACCTAGCTACAGACAAACATTGTTTTAGGAAGTGGAGTATTTGCCTTCTAACACCTTATCACTGTCAGTTTTTACATATGGCATTCCTTAATACTTCACAACTCAACTCGCTCAAGACATCTCAGTGTCGCAAACAATGCTTTGTTTATCAACTGTGCTAAATAAAACAATGTTTTTCATTGTTTAGAAGAGGCAAGGCTAATATTAATTTCATACAAGGAAGAAAAATCCTCACTTACTTCCTCATCCACTTTATCTTGACTGGATCTTTCTTCCTCTGTTCTTTTTGATGCTATTTCCATTGCCTAAAGAAATATAAAACAATACAAAGTTATCACTCTTTACAATCGCATCACTGAATCCAACTAACCATTCCCATCTGTGTTTCTCCCTGTGCTCCACGCTGTCACTCAATAAATACTCCAGCTTTCCCTATGGCAATGCCTTGAGCGACACCTAATGGTAACCAACATCTCTGTGAATTGCACTTATAACTGCTTTATTAGTAGGAGGAAAAAAAGATGCTCACTGCTGCTTCCAGACCAAACTCTAGCAGGCCCAGCATGACCACAGGAGATAACAGCGCAAGGAGATTACCGTGAGCAGTGCTCAGTCTTGGAACTTGGCTCTTCTCATGCACAATGAGCAAGCCAGGGAGCAGAAGTAAGGGGAACCGCACAGCACAGCTCTGTCTCCTTCAACCCCCAATATGACAGAAAGTACACATCATCTGGAAATCCCCACGCTGCACCGGTTTCTGGACCACACTCAGTCTCTGCCTTGTGGTCTTGGCCAGGAATGACATATCAAATCTCCACTCTAAGCATGGCACATGTGGCCCCCACTTCTCTTGCATTAACTTAAAAAGCTTCCCCCTCCCCTGCTTTTTAAAGAAATATCTAACAGGGAGCAAAGGACTGGCAGCTAGAGATGAAACACATGGGTGCTGCTAGCAGCATGGAGTAAATTTACCTCCTCCTAGAATCAACATGCTCTGCCAGCTGCCCTATTTGGCTAGCAAGACCACGTACCCTGGAGTAACACTGCCCTGAGTCATACCCTCCCTCCCTCAGCCTACCCTGCTCAAGTCTGCACTCCTAACCCCATTCTCTACATAAGCATGATTATCTTTCTGGAGAACTTCTCTTTCACAAAAAGAACAAACTAATTTAATGTATCCTGCTTTTAATAGCACCTGAACAGACAATTGAGTTTTCATTATTAGACTTTTTGAGAAAACATAGAAAGTGTTGTCATCCTATAATGGTATAAGTGGGAAAGACTTGTATGCATTTTTGCAGCACTAGCATAACAATGTCATGTACCAGCTTCCTTCAACAGAAGGATGTAGAAAGGAGACTGAACTACATCTGATTTTATTGTTCAAGTCATCTTACATAAGCAACAAGGCCAGGAAGTCCTACCTTAGACAGATAGTCATCAATGTTCTCACTTGTGATGGAAGGATCAGTAATAAACTCAAACAGCTCTCTCACAGTCATCACTGCAACATTGCGCTTCTGAAAAAAGTCTACCAGAAAACAAGGGCAGAGACAAAAACCGTAAGTAATTACATGTAACATATGCAGCTGTGATGCTGAAGTGACAGTCAAAGCAAGCTAATGGCCCTGATGACTTGGAAAAAGTCTCAGTACGTATTCCATCATGCTGGATATAGTTATGAGATAACTCTTAGCCGTCTGAAATAAAACTGTTGATCTTCCAGATGCAACAAATACTGAATGGAGAATAACTGGAAAAGTATAAAAGCCAAATCAACGGCAAAAGATGTATTTCAAAGAATAAGGAATGTAAACCTCAAACTTCTGCCAAAGAGAAACACAGTGCAGTCTAATTATGATCCAGCTAAGAGGGAAGACACATTAACATATTGGAATTTTCCTCAGTACTACACTCAGAATTGTTTTCTTAGTCAAATATAAACAAATTCAGATACTGCATTTCTGTACCAAAAGACAGCAGTGAAAGACACTGAGGACTGCTTATTAATTATTTCCTACTAAAATTATCAGAGGATCTCTCACCATGAGAAATTAATAGTAGAAAAAAAGATGTAGTTCAGAGGCAGCTCTCTGCACCTATGGAACCACAAGTCTTTGCAATGCTCACAGCTAGGGCAGGGCATAAAGCAAGATTTTCCTCAGAGTCTCTGTAGGACTACATGGAGAAAGTGACAGAAACAAAACAAAAACACCACACTAAAACCACTGCAACTCACTGAGGCACTAGAATATCTAGTGAGAGCAAGGCAAAAGACATGAAAAAAGAGGAAGGGTGCAAGTTTCTCAGCCAGAAAGGAGTTACTGAAATCCGTGAACAGAAAAGGAATAAGGAGAACTTGCATACTGGGTATGCTATCAACAAACAAAACATCAAAATGCACAGAATTCCTTTCTATAGACTTTTATAGTCTCTGTAAAAATTAGAAAAAAGTCAAATCTGAAAAGAAAGGGGGAAGAAAAGCAGCCTGCCGTGACAGATTTCTTGTCCTCAGAGAGAAACAGCCTATCAGGAGGTGTCTGTTTTGTAACATGCACGCTCACACATGAAGCCCAAATTTTCCAGAGAAAAATACCATGGGTAAGTACCTCATTTATCAAAATACTATGGCAAGTGATAACATCTCTAATAAATTATTCTATGCTCTCAGCTGATCTGGACAAGCAAGTGCAGGGAACTTCATAACACACAGTAACTTCTTGGCAGCTGAGGAATTCCAGATGTGGATTCCACTCACAGAAGGAAACATACCAGTTTGTCTGCACAGTCCTTTAAGTAAGGGAAGTTAAGACTGGGGTGGGCACTGCTGCAGACTGGGACTGATCTCAGATCTATCATATATCTGTGATTTCTAGCAAGACAGGCTACACACTTCTGAATTCAGCACAGTGCACAGCTCCCTGAGGAAGCCATGAAAATCTAGAAGAGGGAGCATTTTAACAGGCATTTGAAAGCTCCTCCAGTGTGACACCTATACTTTAAAGAACACAGGTGAACACAGTTTACCTTCCTGAACAAATCGGCTATCAGAACAAGAGTTGAAGTGCAGCCCACTCACCGTTAACGTTGGCACAATCCTTTCGCAGGAACTCCAGTGCATGTGGGTGGTCGTGCTCCACAGCCTGAGACACATCAATGATGTACACGTCCCCGCTGTGGTACCTGCAAACAGACAGAGCTGCACTAACCCCATCCACGTTACAAGGGAGATTGAGGGGCCAGGAACAGAGTGCACTTCAAACTTAAGGCCTAGCAAACAATCTTAACATATTTCTCTAGCACACACCACACATATTAGGGCCAGAATGGCTTTTTTGGGTTAATCCTTCCCCTCCTCTACACAGGCTGTATTATTAAACTTTAAAGAAATAGTCTGCTTGTGAACATAAAAAGCAGTGTTACAGTTGGGAGGATGGAAAAAAGAAAAGAAAAAAGATAACTTAATAATTTTTTCTGTAGTTGAGGGGTCTTTGTTTGTTTGTGAAGGGCTTTTTTTGTGGGGTTTTTTTGGTTGTTTTTTTTTTTTGGCTTTTTTGGTGTTTTTTTTTTTTAAACAAGAGAAAGCTCAAATCTGGGTTAAAACCTACATAGTTACGTAACTTAAAAAACTGAGTCGCAAAAAGGATCCCACCCTCCCCTAAGGGTAGATTAGTACTCTCACATAGAAGTTGCCAATGCATACATTTTAGATGTCACAATTCAGAGCAAAGTTTGAAAACATACAGCATATTAAATTCACTGAGATCTGCGTGAACAAGTCTAGCATCTTGGTACATTCTTCTCATGTACTGGATGATTTGCAGGTACAGCTCCCGGACCTTGGAGTCAGATAACTGGGCATTCTTCAGCAGAGGAGCAGGCCTTGAAATTACAACACAAATAACAGGAAGTGAATACATTTCCCTTCTTCATGCCAGCTGTAAATGCTTCAACTGCAGTACCTGATCCTTCCACTCACGGTGTCAAGCAAGTCAGCATGAGCAGCTAAATGCAGCAAAGCTTGGTATATGCTTGCCAAGCTCCACACTTATGGAGCTCTGCTTCCAACATGAGCAAATTTGGATCATGCTACATTAATGTTTGAACCTTCATCTCTGGTTAAGCCTCTACAAATTTACTTTGCACACAACCGAGACTTCAGAATCATTCAGATCGTCTGCAGAAGTAGCTGGCAAATGTCTGGGTATTCTACAGGTCACATGCACATCTAAGAGTAACATTTTACAGGCCCAAGGTAATAATAAGTAAATTCAGAGGGTTGATTTGATTGTTTATAATAAAATATTTCGCTAATTAAAAAAAAAAGTAAAATCTAAAGGTACTTACCTATCACCTTTACCAATAAAGCCCATGAGAAGCACATGACTTCTTAGCATAACCGGCTCTGGGCAAGGTATCTGAGCTGTATTCAACCTGTAACACAGGAACAAAACCCCCCAAAATAAACACAAACTCTACTATTTGCATTGCACTAGTGCCTGCAGGAGCTCTGTCACTTCAAACATAATACACAACAAGAGCTCCTTTACTCAGGAAACTCATTCTTGAAGAGCAACTAGGAAATTAATACAAAAAAGCTGCAACCATTCTGACTTTGACCCTTCTCTCAGCATTCCTGTGTCAGACAAAGGCTTTTTACACAGTTCAGGTTAATCCTAGATTAACCTATATCACACAGTGTGTTGTTACTCAGCAGCAGCTGTTTCTAGCTTTTCCTCACTTTTCAGTCACGTCAGACAGAGCATTCAGACACTGGAAAGCTTAGAGCATGAGCAGCAAGAAAAAGAATTTCTTTATTCCTCCTTCCTCTTTCTTTTCTTTCCCACAGGGAAGCTTAAGACACTTTCCTGAATGCTCCAGAGACCCTAAAAGGTAGTGATAGCCACAGTCTAGCAAAAGGAGAGTGCCTCTTACAAACCAAAAAATTTCAGTTGCTTTTTCATGCTGAAATAAAAACTGGGAGAATCACCTTATTAAATTCCTCATTTCTTTTTCAGCCCATGTCTTCACCATTTTTCTTGGATTCCCTTTGCAATATCCATGACGAAATCTTTTAATGAAGAAATAAAAGACAACAGGGCATGATCAAAAGGGAGAAACTATATATGTTGTAAAAATGAAACATTAAACGTCTTCGCTTCATCACTCGGCAGAGTCCGTGCCCTTTGTTGCCACAATCAATACAGTATTAGGACTGGTGATTGTACAAGCTTTCAAAAAACATCACTTCCCCAGTAAAGCCAGGCAGGAGTCAAACTCACCTGAATTCACCACTCACGTACTTATCCCGATCTTTAAACATCAGAATAGAGGTTTTGTAGATCTTTATTGCTCTGTTCTCTCCATTCGAAGTACTGGCATGATACACGTTAGCCTATAGGATTACGAAGGGAAGAAATAATATTAAACACTCTTTAAACCAACATAACCTTCTCTCTTCTCCTCCTCACATCCTGAAAAAGCTCTGATAAGCTTTCTCATCCCAGCCCCTACATGGCATCCAGCTAAGTGAGACTGCACAGAAGTGCAAGCTCTTTTTTCTACCAGAGGCAGCTTACAGGAAGGATGTAAGACTGGGCAGGGGTGTGACAATGCATATAGGACAACAATAACAACAGCGTACAGGAAAACTCTGCCTCATCCACATTTTGCAGACTAAAACAAGCCCTTGTGTGAAGGGTTAATTTGAGCCTGTGCACTATTTTAGCCTTAAAACATGGCCCAAATATCTCACGTTGACACCTCTACATAGGGTAGAAGCATGCCTTTAATCAGCATCCAACGACTTGGAATAAAACTAGATCAGCCTTGGGACCAGACATTCTGTTTTATTAATTTTCTTGGAAATCTGTGGTCTGGTTTTAATTATCTGCAATATTACTTGATAATAACAGCACACAAACATACTGGTTTTGTAAAGCAATTAAAGTTTACATTATTTTAAACAGAATTTTGCTACATCATTTAGATACTCCCATGTTTGCTGACATATGAAGCTGGTGTGATCTGCAGAAAAGAGTCTCGGATAACGAAAGAACTACCTGGCTTTTTTTCAGGAATTGTTTAACATTGTGTGTACATATATCCTTTACAAAAATTGCAGTTGTAACATACAATTTACAAGATCCACAAATTTAAGATAACATTTAAGTATTATGAGAAATCTTTCACACTTGAGGAAACCTGTTTCCTTTAACATAAAACGCATTCTATCTTAAGATAACTTCCTACCAATCAAGCAACACCAAAAAAAAAGTACTACTAAAACCAAGTATTTAAATACATCTTCTAAGCACCACAAAGCGCCACTTAGCTTGCCAAGAAAAAGATTATCATGTCATTTGTAGTAAAACTTACTTCTTTCCCTGTGCTGATGCAGCCATTGATTTCTGAAATGACACCTCTACTTAGCATCTTGAACAGAATCATTCGGGTCCTTGGATCCAACACCTCAGATGTAATACAGAGAAGTCAGCACAAGTGATCTCTTTGAAAAGGACAAAACCTACTAATACAGTCCGTTCTTAGTCCTATATTAAAGGACCCGTGGCATCATACTATTCTAATCAAATGATAATCCAAAGAGCAGCCAAACAGAAATTTTATTTTTTTTTAAAGCTAAGCATATGTCCTTGAGCTAGCTCTAGAAGACACATAAGATAATGATTCCCCACCCACAGTTGCATTAAAAGTGTTAAAATAAGGATTCTTTTAAGATAAAGCTATCATAACTGAAATACAGAAGCTATATGGCTTTTGGCCAGTAATAGTTCAGTCTTGCTAAAGTACTAAAAAAGCAAAAAAACAAACCTAGCATTTTTTTTACTGTTCTTTGGTATTTAATAAAAGCTTAAGATGGAATTCTGCATTATATATATGATCATATGACAATGCTATGCACAAAAATGAGCTCCAAAGTGTTTATGGAAGCAAGTACAACCTTCATACAAGAAACAAACAAAGATACAACAGGTCTCTTCAGGCTAACAAGGGAAACAGAATTTCAAGGCAAAACTCTCTTCTTACAGTATGCATTTTATCATTGATTCCAAAATTCCACATTATTTTCTCTGGTCAAAAGAGAAATTTGATACATTAGGGACTTACCTGTTCTACTGTTGCTCTGTCTGACTTATCTTTGACTCGGTACCTAGCAGAAGTGAAAATAAAATGATACAATCCCACACAAGGGCTTAGTACTTTGACAGGGTAAAACATAACATTCTGTAGCAAAGAGAAGATGACAGCCTCAAGCAGTAAGGCTGCTTCATACAAAAGCAAAGGTTTCTCCTGCAGGCAGAGGGGGTTTAAAAGGAAACAAAAAAAAAGAAACACATGAACATAAGTGCCCTTCACTTTTACAGATATCTTCTTCCCTCCACTGAATTATGCTCACTCAGGAGAAAACGGTATCTGTCGTAATAACCCAGCGTTATAAACTGAAGGCTTAAGAAAAAAAAAAAGCTTTTAAAAAAAAGCTACCTCTCATGACCAAATCATCCATTGGAACCTTCAAAATGCTTTCAGTATTTTTTTCTAGCCCAATCGCTTAAGGATCTCTGATCCTTAAGAAAAAGAGTATCAGAGATAAAATAGTCTTTTGCTAGTGGAATGTCACCCATCGCTTCTGTCCTACTACACCAATACACTCAGATGTGCTACCAGCAGCAGTAACAGAAGCATCAAAACTTTGGAATGATTTAAGCAACTGACCTGGAAATCAAATAGTTTAAGATCAGAAAGCAAAATGCATGCAGACTATTTACAAATTTTGGGTTTCTTAATAAATTTATTCAACACTCAGGATCACACTAAGAAATAAGAACTAATTTTCTGGTTTCAAATTATTTAAATGAAAATAGAACCAGAAGTAATACTCACATGTCTGCTTCCTTCTGTCTAGACTTTTCTGTGACTCGGTTTATAACAGAGTCATCAAAATTCAGCTTATCTGAAAAACACATAAGAAGAAATGAAGAAAAACCCAACACATTCCCCAAATCAAAGAAGTTTCCTACATTCAGAATTGCCCCTGCAACTCTGCTGCCAGCCAATATGCCACAACACAATGTTCAAACACAGGTGGAGCTCCTTATAAGAAGTCCAGAGGCTGAGCTACATACCAGAGTTGACCTAGCTCTCCACTCTCTACATTTCAAGGTCTATAAGGTACCAACACAGGTAAGGCAGACTTGAAGATGTAATACCATCCAGAAGTGATGCCTTTTGGATAACGTTTCACCATTACATCTGTCCACCATTCTCTTACCACAACTGAATGCTCTGAAGAAAATACGCAACAGAGTCCAAGATTCTCTCCTCATGATGAATTTAAAATGGTGTTTGATTAATTGCGAAAGGTGTAAAAGCTGCTGTATTTGGCTACATATAGCAGTGTTACTGGTTTGAGCCTTCATTTTAGAACCGCTTCGTTATGAACTACCCTGTCAAAAGGCTCCAATCAATGACAAATTACATCACAACAGAAAGTTGATAGCCTCCTTCCAGCCAAACAGCTTGCGTCCACAGAGAAGGTAGGGAAGAATTACTAAGAAATACTTTATGCGATCTGGAGAAGTCAAGGGGAAGAAGGAAAAAAAAAAACCCAACAAAAAAACCCCAAACTACCAACACCAAAACAGCCCTGTGGCTCTGAAGGGGGAGAGAAAGGGGTATGACAGCTGGTTAATGGAGATTAAAGGCAACTTCGAGTATGCAAAAAGCCATTTTTTAATCTCTCTGGCAATGGTTAACTACCATTCCAGTGAGTTCTGGCTTTAAGTAAGCAGAATTAGTCTGAGAACATCACAGAGTGGTATTCGCTTTCATAAAAGAAAACAATGCAATTATACTCACCTAAATTAATTTTATGCTCAAATTTCCTTAAAGCCTTGTCTGTAGGGGTAGACATTTTTGCTGAATAGCAACTAGGGGTCTGTCTGTTTGCCTGAAACAAAGGATTTGTTAAAATTAAATTGTCTTCTGTAAATAGCCCTTTGAAATACAAGCAATATCATTGGAAAAGTCAGCTCAGATGTCTATGTCTAGAGCTATAAATAGGAAAGCAGAAAGGAATATGGTGTAACACCAGATTTTATTTAATTCAAGAAAAGAAAATAGAAGTGACATCAGTTAAAATTCCAAAAAGTGCCCCAAATCACATTTGTTTTTAGTCTGGGAATTGAGCTGCAAGTCTCTCACGTTAACACTTTTTCCACATATAAAAGGAAGGGAAATGGCAGACAGTCACAAAGAGAAAAATGAGAGGAAAAAATAAGAAAGTAATGATCAGATAAAACTTTCCAAGATGGTATCTTTTCTTACAGGTAGTCTTCTCCAAACACAATATCAGAACGTTATTTCACCAACATGGGACAGCATAAACTGCTAACTGAAGGTACAAATAAGTCATCCAGGACAAGTGCTGTGACTCAGACATGATATGCCATGATCAACATGGCTAATTTATCTCAACTAACCTGTTATGTTGATATCAATAAATAAAAGAGGTTTTGAGCTTCCAGTGTCGAAGCTGAGAGGAAGAAGGATGCTAGTTCTCAAGCCTCACATGCTTTTTATTCTGCACAATGCCAGAGTTTCTATGTCAACAGCATACACTTTAAATTAATCCATTTCTAGCACCTCTCCCTCTATCTCCTATGCTTTCTTTTGTCTCCTTCACTATTAGTCCAAAACATAACCTGTTCCACCCTGGGTGTGACAAGCAGGTATGGTCTCAAAACTGAATAGAAAGGAGGGGAAAGATGCTCAAGAACACATGACAAATACCAAACGGTAAGCAGCACCAGTAGAGATCAGGGTGGTCAAAAAAAGAAAGGTTGAAAGAGCTAAGAAACAGAAGGGAAACTGCAGTGACACACAATCCAGCAACAGAGACAAGGAAATTGAGGAGCTTTGGCTACAATGTATGTTCACACATGGCATGGCAGAGGAGTAGACTCAAAGAGGACTCTCTTGAGGAAACATTTCTGTTTCCATTTTTGCTAAACATAATGCTAACAAAGAAGAAAGCCTCCAGGTTAGCCCCATTTGCCCTTGGGCGCTCTTGATGCTTACTGAACAGCCTTCAACATACCTGTGGATTGCATCCACCAGCAGCATTGTGGCGCTTCGTGAGTCTTCCCACCTCATCATCCCAATCCCAGTCTTCATCTTCCTCTTCATCATCGTTGTCGTCATCACCATCTCCTTCCTCAGTGTTAACTTCTTCACACACGCATGACTGGCAGTTCTCAGTGACCTCACCTTCTTTAGCTGTTTCTGTGTCTTGCGTAAACTCACTTCAAACAAACATAGATGTTAATATAGCTATAAATGATTGATACAGTCATCAAAAATTCAATACATTTATCCCAACAAATGATTTCACAAGGTTAGCTCTCCATGGGATGTTTCTCACTTCACCTGTCTTTAAGCAACTATATATGAAGATGTCACTGCCTTTAAAGGATGGACTGCATTTAAGTTAACTTCTTCACCACAGCAGTGCTGCCTTCTGACTTGTTTTGCAGTGATGTATATTTGGTCCCTCTAACTCAAATCAGATGAGCACACCAGATCAGGCCAGCTGGCTCCTTCACCAGAGGTTAATCACTCTGCTCAGTACCACAGCAGATTTCCACCTGATGAGGCATCACAAAAAAAGCTCAGAGGCAACCAGCCAGCTGGTAACTCAGGGGACCAGCACGATCTGCATGAAAAAAGTCAGGCCTACAAAAGAATTTGTGGGATAAATGAACCCTTTTGACTCACTCATGTGTTGATGTCTGTAGCTTGTCATGTTTTTCTGCCAGAACAAGTATGTCCCAAAGCAGATTCTCCTCAAGCAGCTGATATTTAATTAAATGAATGGTAAACTGGAAAGAAAATGGCTTGAACGTATAACACAAGACCATTCCTTATTCACTCCCCGCTAAATATAAAAAGCTCTAGACAAACAGAAAATGTGTTTTGCAAAATTAATCAAAATTATTTTGCTGTCCTAAACAGCTCACCATTCTCTCATGCAGTTTCACATGTTCAGTCACAACCAAGTAACACCAGAGTGAAGCTGCCCCCACTACCGCGCGTCTGCAGGTGGGTCTGCTCATTTTAGTGGCTAGGCAGAAATAACTGAAGTAACTGCAGAGGAGAGCTGAGGGGGCGCACACAGCCTTTCCTCACACGCCCTGTTCCAGCTCGGGCAGCACACCTGCCCTCCCCGCCGTTTGCCAGCGGCCGTCCCCCCGCTGCCGGGCGGCGTGCAGGTCCGCTCCCCGCCCCACTCATCGTTTTTTGGGGACAGACGCCCCCAAACCACCCCCTGCACGGGCGGCTCCGACGGGGCCTGCGGGAACCGCTCGGGACCCGCGGCGGGCCTCCCCTACTCCAGGCCCGCCTGGCCTCGCCTCACGGCGGCACAGCGCTCCACGAGAGCCCCGCACCCGACCCCCCCGTCGCCTTCTCCTACCCGTCGGAGCACTCCGCATCGTCAAACTGCCCAGGCACGGCCTGGCTCATGGCTATCGCCCGGTAATCCATGGCGGTGGCGGCCATGGTACTGCCAGCCGGCACACGGGCGTTGAGCCGCCCACTACGGCGCCGGCAGAGGGACATAAAAGAGCGGAGGGCGAAGCCGGCCCATACGGCTAAAGTGAGCGGGACCCGCCCCCCTCCGCTTCTCAGGTTCCGGCACGGGGATTGGCTGCGGGCACCTGATGTCAGTTTAACCGTTGGGTCTATCCCCGCCTCCAGTGTGAGGGGGGCTGAAATGGCGGAGCGGGGTATACCTGGTGGCCGGGGAGCTGACAGCCGCCGCCCGCGCCTAAAGAAGCCACTAACGCAATAATGAAGAGCTTTCACGCTCTCCCGGACAGTAAGGGAAATCCTGTTCTGCTTTTTGCAGCCCCTTTACTCTGGCTGCCTTTGCCTGACTTGCACAGCGGCAGGCCAAGATCTCACGCCGATATTCGGAAAAATTCCTTTACTGAAAGGGCTGTCAAGCATCGAACAGGCTGCCCAGGGAAGCGGTGGGATCACCATCCCTGGAGGTATGGAAAAGATGGGTAGTCCTGGTGCTGAGGGACATGGTTTAGTGGTGGAGTTAGCAGTGCGAGGTTAACCATTGGACTTGATTATCTTAAAGATCCCTTCCAGCCTAGGCGATTCCAGGATTATGTCTCATGCAGCATGCTTGATATTACAACGCTGCAGGTTATATTCTGACTTCATACACACATTTCTTTAAATGGAAGGGGCACACATATATAGGAAAGATAAATTAGGGAATGTTTTCGCTAAGTGGCTCCTGATCAAAAAGGATACGTGCTCAGGAGGATCTATGCATCGTGTTAAGTTCCAAAGTACTTGTTCTCAACAAAATAATATTATTTCCATGAATATTCTTAGAAACCATTATTAAAAACTCAATTTTTTTTTAGTATTCTGTATCAATTTTCAAAATACTTCTCAAAAAAGAATGGAGTCACTCAGTCATAGAAACACTTGCCATAGAAGCAACACACCTTTCTGCATAGCCAGCTGGGAGAAGTCTTCAGGTGTGGACATGTTTTTTACGGAGGAGGAATCCATAGGCAAAGAAGAACCAATACCTCAAAGGAGAATGCTGGGCTGGCGAGAAGAAAACATAGATGGAAAAGACACTATTAAAAAAAGAGTTGCAGGAATCAGAGAGACAAGAGGTTTCACTGCCAGAACAATTATCAGTTAAGCACCTCGTAGTTCCTCATGAAGACCCATTTGTAGAAAAAGGGGAGTCACTGCTGGACTGCATTATTAACGATTCATCCATGAAAGTTGTTTCTTATTTTCTCACTCAACCCCATGTCTCTCTCTGGGCTCCCCAGTTCAAGAAGGACAGGCAACTGCTGGAGAGGGTACAGCGCAGGGCTACAAAGATGATTGGGGGCCTGGAGCATCTCCCTTATGAGGAGACACTGAGGGACTTGGGTCTTTTTAGTCTGGAGAAGAGAAGGCTGAGGGGAGATATAATCAATGCTTATAAATACTTAAAGGATGGGTGTCGAGAGGATGGGCTCAGTCTTTTTTCAGTGGTGCCCAAGGATAGGACAAGAGGAAATGGGCACAAACTTGAATATAAGAAGTTTCACCTAAACATGAGGATGAACTTCTTTACTTTGAAAGTGGCAGAGCCCGGGAACAGGTTGCCCAGGGAGGTGGTGGAGTCTGCTTTTTTGGAGACATTCAAAACCCGCCTGGACAAGTTTCTATGCAACCTGCTGTAGGTGGGCCTGCTCTGGCAGGGAGGTTGGACTAGATGATGTCCAGAGATCGCTTCCAACCCCATGTGATTCTGTGATTCTGTTTTGGTACTGAGTGTTTTCTGGAGAAGATAACTTGAACTTGGCTAGCAAAACTTCCAGTCCAGAAGAAGCCACGCTAGGATTTCATACTGCTTGAATGGAGGCTTGAATGATGAAAATACCTGTCTCTGATAAAGCTAGTAGTAGTGCTTTAAATAACACGTATATTGCAATATTTTATATGAGAGTGCTGGGCCTGCTAGATGTATAATATAAAAGAGAAGTGTTAAAAATATCAAACGCAGGTGGTGGAGTTGTGCTTTGAATTAACTGAGTAATGAATGTAGGGGGCAGTACAGTTTCATTGAAGTTCCCATTCAGGTTACAAATTATTAAATTTTTTAATTAATTTTTAAATTTTAATTACAGATTATTACAGGTTACAAATTGCACACTTTTGGTGGGCAGCCACTGGAGAACAGACAGAGCCTCTAAATAACTGGAGAGAGCGCAACGGTAGTATATAGTCTGATTCTTTGCATGAGAACATAGTGTATATACCAGGTCTGATACAGTCAAACAGAGAAGTGAAAAAAGGTATAAAGAACAGTGTATACAGTACAACAAAAGGGGAAGTACTGACAGAGTTTCCACCAGAATCTGAGATGCTTTTTCTTATTTATACTTTTCTATCTTTTTCAGTTAGAGGTAGTGTAAGAAAAAAAATTTAAAAATAAAATTAAATGGTGGATCAAACCCTACTCCTGTTTATTATTAATTTTATTCTAGTATCTAGGAAATTCAGAAAAAAATATGTATGGCCTATTACAAAGCATTGTAGGATATTCTGACTGTCCCACTCTTTCCAACAGACTAATTCAGTAGCATTTCAAACACATTTTTTGCCTTCTACCTTTTTCTTCAATGAGTAAAATCTCCCTTTTATCAGCCTTCTCAAAATTCAGAAGAGCAATTTGGCATTGGAAGACTTGTATTTCTTACTGTTTTAATGTAAATATTGCTTTTTCTCCATTTTCTAGAATCAAGTATATTGGCCAATAGTTTAATTTTGATCTCTTGGTCTTTTTTTAAATTCTTGCTTTAAAGTGAAAGATTGCTGTAAGTTAAGCCAAAATGTGACAGTGACATTGTTGAGACTTTTCACCCCTCTGGAGCTTGATGCAGGTGCAAGAACTGTAGGCACTGTAGAAGGGTGGGCTTCTTCATTTTCATCATTTTATCATGCTGGCCAACAATGACTTATCTTCACAGATGGAAAATTTCCACTGAAGTTAGTGAAAAAATAGTTTGCATAAATTGAACAGAGTGTGTCACCTTCTGTTTTGCAATAGAACGGCACAACTCTACCAAGTACTGTAGCAGCCTGGGTGAAGCTTACTCAAACTTACACTCCGTTGCCTTTTCACCTTCTCTGAATAGATTACTGTCAAGCCATGTGACCTGTCATTTTTCTAATTAGTCAATGAGAGAATGAGGACTTTTTAGTCCAGCATTCTGGGACATCATTTGCTCCCAAGGAAGATTAGAAGAAAGAAGATACAAGCAATAAAGGGATTCTCTCCAC
The DNA here is from genome assembly GCF_001431845.1 of Calidris pugnax. Classification (NCBI taxonomy): domain Eukaryota; kingdom Metazoa; phylum Chordata; class Aves; order Charadriiformes; family Scolopacidae; genus Calidris; species Calidris pugnax. Next base: position 16,897,998 of record NW_015090830.1, on the reverse strand, counting down.
CCACAGAACCCTGTGAATCTTTATGAAGCATCTTCAGATATGTGTGGAACAAAATATTCCAATTACCACTTGGAAAAATTACCATTTCGGGAGACAGTTATAAACTTCAGTGGGGTCACCAAGGAGCTACAGCAGCTCAGCAAGAATAAACCCAAATCATGGATTTTTAGTGGGATGATATGGTTTTGGAGAAGGTTAAAGACAGGGGAAAACTACTACTTAATGGAGGGAATTTAGGTCCAGATGATGTGACCAAGAGGATGAAGTAGCATCACAAGAAACAGCCAACACAGCTTATTGATTCTTACTACAAAACCATTTCTCTGAAGAGCAATTTTGAAGAGTTAAAAACAAAAAACCATCCAGCAGCAGCATTTGGGAAAAAAACTGTAAATAAGTTAAAGAAGGGTACTGAAGATCAAAATGAAACAAAAGGCAAATTCACAAAGGAGAAAAATGAGGCTAGTTCACTGATCATTATGCAGGAAACTTTATTCAGAGCTATCAAATGCCTTGAGGATGCTGGGACTGGAAAAAAAAAAAAAAAGCCTTTCTGAAGCATGTGGACAAACTTAAATCTGGGTATTATCTCCTTCAAAGAAAGCATGAGGCAGAAATGAAGACCAGGTTTAGGAGACAGTGCTTGGAGATGGATCTCGCCACACACAAGACAGACAGAAAGATATGGGAACTGCAGCACCTCAGAAAAAAGCAGAAAACACGTGGCCAAGACTGTAACTTCAGCCCTGCATGCACTAAGGGAGGAAAAAGCTCCTATCCTTGCAAACAAAATTCCAGGGAGAAATGGATGGCAGGTTGGCAAAAAGTCAACAGCTGTGATGCAAATAAAATAAGCTGGTTGCCCAGCTTTGAATCCTGCAAACAGGATCTGAAACAAAGAAAATTCAACAGCAGATTTGTGAGTTCAGAAGAGAGAACCAAAGGCTGCAGCAAGACAGGGTAAAAGACCAACAACAAAACCGCTTCCTGCAGCCTGAAACTGCCAGATGGAAAAAGAGATACGATAAGGTCAGAGAATCCCAGACAGCAAAGGTATAATTCAGACTGATACAACACTGTAAGCATCATCAGTATCTATAGAGTTCCTAGTTGCCACATGCAGCAATCCCCCTTCCCTTCTCAGGGCAAACTTCCACAGACTCAAGCTGAGGGCTTTGACCAGGAATTTAAGAACCAGGGAAGTATATAAACTTGTGTTTCTCTTCAAGAACTTTCAACTTGCGATAGCACTCCTTAAGTCCTTTACTGGGTTTGAGTCCCAGTGCAGAATTTTGTCTTACATATTTATGCAATCATCTAATTTCAAGTAGTGATCAAATGCTTTGCAAATTTGTTATCCCAAATAAACAAGGGAATAAAAATTTATGACCTTTTTTCACTTCTTCAAGGGGAAAAGGAATTAAAAGATTGGAATGTAAATTTTGCAAAGTTTGACACCTATCTTTCTCCAAGTTTGCAGAAGCTTCTAGATACAGTTTTGTCTGTATCTTCCCTGGGCTGGGGAGGTTCAAGACTGGACACAGTATTCTAGGTGTACTCTAACACTGATTAGAAAGGCAACAGTCACTCACCTTGATCTGCCGGCTGTACTCCTCTTGATATAACCCAGGATGCTCTTGGCCTTTCATGCTGCCGGTCACAGCAGTTTAGCATCTACAAGGACCTTCTAGGTCCTTCTCAGCAGAAGCTTCTCCCTGGCCAGTCAGTCTCCAGTCTGTTCTGTTGACTTTTCTTCTTCTTTTCCTTTTCTTTTTCTTTTCTTTTCCTGGTGCAGGACTCTGTTGAATGTCAGAAGGTTCCTGTTGGCTCATTCCTGCAGCTTGCCTAGGTCCCCCTGGGTGGCAGCCCCACACTCAAGTGTACTTGCTAGGCCTCTACCACCACCTGATTTGGCACCATCTGCAAACCTTATAAGCACTTTTCCCTCCTCCAAACCATTGATAAAAATGTTAAATTGGACAGGTCCTGTGACAGACCTCTGCACTATTCACCTTGTTGCTGACATCCAGGTAGAATCTGAGACTCCCAAGAGCCAGCAGATTACTGCTGAGCTGATGACTGTTGGCTAGATGATGCAGGTTAGCCACATCTGATTTATAAAAACTCATACCCTCACCAATTCCCCATTAAAGAGTTTAGGCACCTGGAGGCAGGGGTCACTTCTGATGCAGAAGCCTGTAATCTGCTTTACACAGAAGGCTGTGATCTACTTCTGTAGCCTGGCCGCAGTCTTCAGCAATGATCTGGAGACTTGCTAGGAACTATCAGGCAACCCTGGGGACAAGGTCCCACAGTACTCTGTTCAGGGCTCAAGAAAGCCTAAGCTGTTGGGGAGCACGCAGCAGGAATGGGGCTAATCCACAAGGGAAAATGGGCTAGAAGCTGAGGGTGACCCCAGCACAAAGTGTCCTGCCAACCATGACACAGAACCACAGTACCTGGGTGAGGTGGTGATAGCAACAGGTTCTGCCAAGAGTCCCTGTGACTCTGAAAGATCTCAGCCTCTGAAAAGTCAGCATCTCCTCCAGCTCATGATCCGTGTATCGTTCCATAATGTTTGATAACACTCCTGGTGCATCTGACAAAGGTTAGATACATTATTTTACCACTTATTTTTTAGATCATTTATTGATTTGATATCACTAAATTTTTATATAAATTGTATGAAAAATATAGTCACAACAAAATAAAAACCAGAATGAAACGCAACATGGTTGCCTTTAGTTGCAAAACTGAACAGGTAATAAAGAAAATCCTTGCTTCTTATAGGTAAAGAATCATAGAATCACAGAATGGTTTAGGTTGGAAGGGACCTTAAAGATCATCTAGTTCCAGCCCCCTTGCCACAGGCAGGATCACCTCCTACTAGACCAGGTTGCTCAAAGCCCCATCCAACCTGGGATTAATATCCATCCAACCTGGAAATTAATAGGAAAAGTCCTCAAATTCCGTATTGGAAGATTTACTTCTCTAAACCACGTAATGAAGAGATAATACTTGATACAATTCTCTTATAGAATTAACTCTTTGAATTTCAGCAGGTACTACAAAATATAGAACGGTAAAAAAATCACCAACTATTAAAAGAACATTTTATAGCTTTTCACACTTTCTGAAAAGCAGAAAAACTGGTCCTGTCTGTGAGCTCGTGAACAGTCCCAGCAAAAACAATGAGCCACCGTTTCAGTGTGCACTGGATTAGGGGGTTAACTCATCAAAACCATTGCATTGACCGGAATATGAAGAGAATCATGAAGAAGTGCAGTTCTTGGCACATGGTGGCACTGCAAGGTACAGACAGCTGTAGCAAAGTTGAGAGAAAAACAACTGAGAAAAAAAATACACATTTTTCTAGTATGCAGAATTCCAGGAAAACTCACAAAGTGATAAAGCAAACCTCCTGATTTTACTAACAAAATTTCCCTCTACATTACAAACAAGACCCCTGTCCTAGTCAGATTACATTTCAGCTGTCTTTTTCCTGAGATGTCCCAGTACACCATCCAAAACTGGGAAACTGGAAGCAAACAACAGGTTAGGACTCTATGTATGACACTGCTCCTAACAACACTTTGCTGAATCCCTCTCTCATAGAGGCCACTGAGAAGATGCTGCTGAGGAAGTCTAATAGGAAGCCTCTCTATACGTACATAAACAACTATTTGTCTTTTGCTGTTATCTTAGAAAAACAAACACACACCTGGGAGAACCTGGAAACGTGAAGTAAACTTTATTTATAGTCCACAGATATTAAGAACACTCACCCTTTTTGCAATACATCTTATGAAGCTAAAGACATTTTTTCCTAATAAGAGTTTTACCTGTAATTTCTAATTCAAAAGCTTTTTTAAATGCAAGGATACAATGCTTGTACATAACTATGACCACATGCAGAGTTCCCGTGGGCAACATGAACTCCTGATGAACTCCAGTCTTCTCAGAATTAGCATCACATATAAGAGATATCAAATCTAAAAGCTACAATAATGGCAATTATTTTCAACAGTTATTTTGAATACACACAGAGATCAAGAAAAAAAATACCTCTGCAGCTTGCTTCAGTTATTCATACAGTCTTTCCTTTCAGATTATAAATTGTTTAATATGGGGAGAGTACTTAGCACAAAAGAACTGCAGCCTAATAGGCTCTCAGGCAGAGCTGTAATATTGCGGTCAGCCTGGGGTCAGTGTTTTGCTAAGACTAGTCAAAGTATCTCAACTATTTTCAAATACATTTTCAATTAACACCTTTCAGGTGTCCCCACCACATGCAAACTCAGTAAGAGCACCACACAGGTTAGTTAATTAGTAACATCAGGATCAGTTAACTCAAATGGAAAAAGCAGCACTGCTAAGTCGACACAGAATGGTTCAGATCCTACAGTGCTAAACACCTCCTACAGGATTCTAGTATTCTATTTCCCCCAAAGGAAAAATATTTAGCTGCTTTGCCAAAACAACCAAACAGACCAACCAACCACAAAACAACCAAACCATGGCTAGGTTAAGTTAAACATGTTTGGCCAAAGATTATTACAAATTTAGAGATCTTTGCAAAAAAAGTAATGTTATACCATTGGGTGGATATTATCTGGCTGGAATTACTTTTATCAGTAGCAATGGATGTTCTTCGGTTTTCATAATCATGCTTCATCTCCAGTCAATACTGAACAGCATTTCAGTAGCATTTTCAGCATGTTAAAAATATGATTAAGATAAAACTTAGCTAAAAGGGTAAGTTTTGATAATTTTTTTCTGTAATTTTTATGTTCAAAATAAAAGGAATGAAAATAATATGGAAAATGAAAGATTCAAGACTATTTACCATTGGCATCACAGCAAGGTGAATATGCACAAATGACAAAGTTACAACAAAATATGGAATGTGACTTAATATTACTCATGTTTTACCTTGCATGCAAATTGCTGAATTAACATTGGGAGAAAAAAAGCTTGGGGGCTGGTCTTGGCCTCGGTATTTTCACCAAGCGCTTTGATTGTGGGATTTGGGAAGGCTTTCCATCTTAATATACTAAATTTTTCACTTATCATAGTATCACCTAGGATGGAAGGGACCTTTAAGATCATCGGGGCCAACCATTAACATGACACTGCCAAGTCCACCACTAAACCACGCATCCCTTAGCACCACATCTACCCATATTTTAAATACCTCCAGAGACACTCCACTGCTTCCCCGGGCAGCCTGCTCCAATGCTTGATAACCCTTTCTGTGAGGGAATTTTTCCTGAGGTTTCTGCTCTTGACCAGAAAAGCTACTGAGATAAAGGTAATATAATCACTTTCATATACATTGCCTGTCACGCTTTGGAAAACTTTTTCAATTAAGCCATCAAATCTACACCTCAAACCCAGATATTCTAGAGCAATGAAGAATTGTGAGGTTTTTTTATAGCGTTTGTTTCAGTCAAGTACGTTCCCTGGCTTTTTAGAGACGTATGTTAAGTCTACTCTATAATATATAATAATATAATAACCTATATAAACCCTCGCCCGCTAGATTTTACGCCTCCCCTCACAGCACGCTCACCAGGAGGACCACCACTGGCGATCCCGGCGCTACCAGCGGCCGGAGCTGAAGGCACAGCCCCTCACCCTGCCGACCGCACGCCGGCCGAGTAAGCGGCCCTGCCCTCCCACACCTACCCCCGTCCACCGGCCGGGACGGACCGACAGCCGCCCCAGGCAGGCACAGGCCCCGCTTCCCACAGGGAGATCCAACCCTCCCGGAAATGGAAGCGAAACGGTCACCGCCGGGCGGGGGGGGCGCGGGGGGGGGGGGGGGGGGGGGGGGGGGGAGCGGCCCCAGCCCCGGATGGAGGCGGCCGCCGCCATTTAGGCACAGCCCGCAGTGGCAAAGCAGAGAGGGGGTTGTGTGCGTGTGTCGGGTTAGTCGTTGCTACGGTTGCCGCCATGAGGTACCTGTCGCGGTTGCTGCTGCTCGCCCTGCTCGTCTTCCCCGCTGCTCTGCTGCTCGGGGGCGCCCGCGGCGGCCCAGGTGAGAGGCCTTGGCCGCCTGAGGGAGAGGGAGCGGGGGGTGGTAACGGCTGAGGGGAGCAGGCAGCGGGCCCCCGTCAGCCAGCCGGCGGGGTGAGCCGCCCCCGCTGTGCCCGGGGAGCCCAGCGCTGCCCTCCCGCCGAGCGAAGGGGGGTGGCAGCGGGCGCTGCTCATTCATCGCCGTCGGGAGAGGCCCTTCTGGCCGCTCTGCACACGTGGGCCGGGGCCCGCACCGCCCTCCTCGGCCCGGGATGGGGCTCCGGTGTCTGGTTCCGCTGCTGTAGAGCGTCCTGGCTGTGGGGCGCCGCGGGGTGCGGGCTCCTCCGGGCCTCGCCTCCCTCCTTCCACACACCCCGAAGTGTCCTTCAGGGCGCCCGGCGCTAATCCCTGATTGCGCTGTAGCGTTATCTGATTCACCATCTGGAGATTGCCGCCCCGCTCCGCAGCCTGGCAAAGGCCGAGGGGCAGCCGTCTCGGCCGGCTCTTCCCGTGGGCTGGGCGGCACACGCCGTGCCTGTGGGCTCCCTCCGTCCCGGAGAGCGGGCAGCTCGCCGTTCCCGCTATTGCCACATCATCAGCCCCTCCGGCATCCCCTCGGAAGGACTGAAAATTAGAGGTTTAAGAAAACGTGCCAGCGCAGTGAAGAATGGCTATGCCCTACCCGTAGCATGCTCAGATACAAAGGTTTTAATTTAAAAAAAAGTAATCTTTATTTCTAGGCTTAGAAGTTTGAAAACTTATGCAAATAAAATCAGTGTAGTTAGTCTTAGGTTAAGTATTGCACGTGGTTGAGCTAAAGTCTTTGAGTGTACCTTCTAAAGACATTTAAAGGGTGGGGGATATTTCCTTTTTCTAGCTCTGACTGATAATCCTGAAGTCCTTCGATAAACTGCATAAGGGTTCTAATTCCCTGTCAAAGTTCTAAAATATTTGTTTAAAATGTTTAATCGTAGCAATTAGACTTTTTTTTTTCCAGGCTTGGGTAAATCAATCATCCATTCATTTATACTCATTCATTTTTGGAAAATGTTAGCTTTATTAAAAAAAAAAACCCACACTGTAGTTTTGTGTATATTTTTTAAAAAGTTCTCAACCTAATCTGCACGTGCTCTAAACTGCAAGTGGACAGAGCTGTGTCCTGTTGGCACTGTTTGTATTAATCATACGCGCCCAGTGTTTGAATGTGTGAGACTCGGCTCCATAAAAGCAAAGAGGCAATGAACTGTCTGACTGCACTTGTCTTGGAGCATTGCTCTAGATCAGATTTCCTTACTGACTAGTGTTCTGGTTCTGTTGAACATATGGATGTAGCAGTATATGATATTGAGGAGGTCATACTGAAAAGGACTTTGTTTTAAAACTTGAAAAGAAGTGCAAAAATAATAACTTTTTCACTACCTGTGAAAGCATGGTCTTCTGATACCAGCAGATGAAAAAGACATGCTAATAATTTATTAAACTTACTAGTCTTAGAAGAAACAGTACTCACTAAGTTAATTTTCCTGGCAATAGCAGAGTCTTTTAATTTTCACATTTGCAATGACAAAACAAAATTAAAGTATTGTAATACGTTGATATGTTGAAAAATTAAACAATAGCTTTTAAGGCAAGTTGGTTGCCATTTGTGAGTTTAAGCATTCACTGTGTGAATGCTGAGCTACTTGTTACCCAGCTGTAAACTTTTTGGGTTTGAACTTACTGGCACGTAAATCAGTGGTTCAGAAAGTTATTAGAGAAGGAAAAAGACTGAAAGATCAACACAGACACTCATTCGAATGTGAGGTTTTTGCAACTGAGGCTTCAAAACTGTATTTGACGCATTTTTAAGAAATTCTTCAAATGTTAGAAAATGGTACTACAGTGTCAGTTTCCTGTTGGTTAACTAGACATTGAAAAGTCTTTCTTGTGTTTGCATTTTATTTTGGTAGGATCAGGTTTATTAGTTGCAGCTCAAGATGCTACAGAAGATGAGGAAGCTGTGGAAGATACTGTAGTTGAAGATGAAGATGATGAAGCTGAAGTTGAAGAAGATGAGCCAACAGACTTGGTAATTGTACATGAATGTTACTTCATAAGTATGAATTAGACCAAAAGGACTTGAAGCTAGATAGTTTAGAAGTATTTAAATATGAGTTTAATAGCATTGCTATTTCCAAACAGCTGTCTCAAAGTCTCCCATTAAACTTATGTTCCATTTGAAGTTTTAGAAGGATTTGTCGTCTTTTCCTGAATTACCATCTGAAAAATCACATGGGGACAGCCTGATTTCTGACTACTAAACCTGAAGTTCACAAAAAAGAACACCAAGTGAGAGAACCAGATTCTCATAGGAGCCCCATGCAGTTCTCTTCCAGCATAAGCTGCATCTTGGTCAACTGAGAACATTGGGGTATAGGACTACATCATTTGGGCTTCTTTGGGATTGATTTTCAAGGGGAAACAGAACCTTAGTTCATAGTTAAGCTCAGTATTCTGAAAAGCTTGGTTTTACAGCCTGTTTTCACTTACTACATTCCTAGTCTCTGACACTTGTTGCAGGGTATGCCTGTTATACCAGTGGCCATCTTGCTGTTTGAGGTCACTTGTTTTCAGCTTGACAAAGTGAGATACTTTATGTAGTTATGTGGTCTGCTTGTAGCATTAGAGTAGCATTAGGCTTGCTAGACAGTTGGAGTACTTGAATTGGTACAAAAAGTTCTCGCATTTCTGATGTAAAATTAGGAAGTTTGGGACTTTATTAGAAGACATAAAAATGTAGACCTGGTAAACTGTTCTTTGATTCTACTAGATTTTTACTGATGTTGATGAGCTTAATGGTCAACCAGTTTTCTTAAGTGGTAGAAGGTATGCTAGCTATTCCGTACTGACAGAATATTATTAAATAATCTTTTGGATGGAATTTGCTTTTAATAAATAGTCTGTGACTCAGGCACAAAACATTGCACTTTTTAGGCTTTTCTCTTATTTGTCACTGAAACAGAAGATACAGTTCTGCGTAGCATCTTGAAATCAAGATGCTAAGTGTTTGGTTCTGGTTTGTGGCTTCCCTAGATCATGGTATGTGTACAACTGATCCACTAGGCTATCTACTGCTTCAGGTAGTTGTCTAAGCAGTGAAGTCAAATGATCTAGTTAACTCACAAGCAATTAGTTCAGGCAGTTCAAAATGGGGTCAGCCTTGTTTTTATTTGGTGGAGGAGGTGGTGTTCCTGTGATCCCCATGTGGAAAATAAGCCCTTAATACGTGTGTTTTCCAAATTACAAAGTGAATCATCACAAAGGTGAGCTTGAACAAGTGAATCCACGAACTAACTTAGTTTCAACAGTCTATTTCCATACTTAATACTTAACTAATTAAAACTGAATAGCAAAGCTTCTATAAACACATGCTCAGCAGGGAAAGTAACTCATTTGCCTTATGGTTGTCTGTAACTTTGCAAAATGCTTGCTTTCGAAATAGAAATAGCTTAGATGCGGACACTTAACATTTAAATTCTATTCTTTTCCTTCCACCCCCAAACAGAGACTTTCCTGTTGATTTCTGATCAGAAACCTTTCAATACAGCTAAATGCAGCTGAGATTAGTCACTCTATCAAATGTAACTAGTAGAAGGATAAATGCTGAAAATGATGCGAATCAAATCTACAGGGAGAACAGACTATGCGCTAATTCTGCAACAGCAGGAATTGGTACCAGTGCTTGCCACTGTGGCAAGCTTTAACACCTGGGATTCTTGTGAAACAAGCACGGTCTTTGCTTCACTGTTCATTATAGGATTTTTCAAAAAAGTCTCTTGTCTTAGACAGAAGAAAAAGAAGAGGAGGACTTGTCAGGAGAACCTAAAGCCTCACCTAGTGCTGATACAACAATCTTATTTGTGAAAGGCGAAGGTAAGAGTCCTGTGCTATTCTACTATCTTCTTTATGTTGCTTAGGCTAATTATATAAATGTGTGCATAAAATAGCAAAGCTCTAAAAAGCCAGAATCTGTTCTAGACACTCTCCATTTAGAAATGGCTAGATGTGGTGTATGGAGCTCTTAATGTTGAATATCTTTTGTTTTAGACTTTCCAGCGAACAACATCGTAAAATTCCTGGTGGGCTTCACCAATAAGGGTACAGAGGATTTCATTGTCGAGTCTCTGGATGCTTCTTTCCGGTATCCCCAAGATTACCAGTTTTATATCCAGAACTTCACGGCTCTCCCTCTGAATACGGTGGTTCCACCCCAGAGACAAGCCACGTTTGAGTACTCTTTCATCCCTGCTGAGCCTATGGGCGGTCGTCCTTTTGGCCTAGTTATCAATCTCAACTACAGAGATGTAAATGTAAGCCTCATGTTGTAATTCATTTTAATCTTTCTCGTTGATGTGGAAATTTCAGGAAGGAACTGCTTAGTCAAGTTACTCCCTCTTTGGACAGTCAATGTTTTTGTGGTTTTTAAGCAAATCAGTAGATACATAAGTACAGTAAGTGACTGTCTACATGTTTCACAATAGCCCCTTACGTACACTTAATTCTGAATACATTGGATTTGAAGTTATGTCAGCGGTGGAACCTAGAATGCATCAAACTGTGTAGTAGTGGGCTCTACTAACTTAAAAAAAACCAACCCAAACTAAATGTTTCTTTAGGATAGCCTAAATTTCATTTTACGTTTCTTATTGGGCATTGCTGACAAACTTAATCAGCCTAATATCTGCAATCAGCCTAAATCCTATCTGCAAACTTGACTTGGAGCAAATAAATCACTAGCAGTAGCAGTCTTGGGGAAGACTATCCAAAAGCATAAGTGGGTATTTAAATAGGGTATTCTTTTCTCTTTTAGTGCAGGTCAAAGTTTAACATGCTTCTATACCCTTGTGGTTTGATTATTCTGATAAGAAACCTTCATATGCAGTATGTCTTGTGCTATAGGAAATAACATCTTCAAGGCCAGCTATAACTTTCACAATAATACCAAGACTGTTCTTTGTACTTGCATCAAAAAGTTTGCTTTTGTATCTTGAGTCAAACTTGCACTGCTTGCAAACTTAATCAAGTCTCGTGCAGGAGATACTGCTTGCTTTCTTGTCTCTTTCCAAGAACATGGAAGAAGACAAACATTTGTGTATGTGTTCAAGAACTGACTTCTAAATGTTTTGTGGAAACTTTGTTACAGGGCAATGTGTTTCAAGATGCTGTCTTCAATCAAACTGTTACAATTATTGAAAAAGAAGATGGGCTGGATGGAGAAACGTAAGGAGGCTGGAGATTCAAGTTTAGTTGGTGTACTGGTACAATGGGTTATTAATGGGGCCAGTAACAATAGTTCTTAAATCCTCATTTTACAGAATCACAAAATCCTCATGGTTGGAAGGGACCTTTGAGATCATTGAGTCCAAACACAATGGGGAAAAAAAACCAACCACACCACAAAAACCCATAAAGTCTGCTTTGTTTTGCTGATGATGTAGCAGGCATTTAACCTGTGTATTGTTGATAGACTGAAAACACAAACTTTTCCCCCAAATTAAGATTTGTATTAATATTATGTAGCTTCAGAATTGGTACTGTGTCAATGAGCAGTTTACACATGTACTTTAGCTCCAAGGGCTTAAGCCTGGAATAGGAGCTGATGTTATACAGCTACATAGCAATTCAAAGCTGTCAGGCTTTTGATATGCTACTGTGCTTTTTCCTGAGAGTTAAAGATGCAGAGGGACGATAGTATTGGGCTTTGAGTCTTACTGGGAAGACTGGAATAACTTGCTTCTGGAGCAGTCCTCTATAATCCAAGCTCATATAAACTGTAGGATGCATTTGGAGTATAAAATAGAGAAACTCGCCCTTCTCCTTTGTTACTTTAACCCCTATCTGTAGCAGGCACAGTTTAGGAGTGGTTTTGTCTCTCTTAAAGACTAAGTACATCTGACATCTTACATGTTGCAAGCCTATGCTGTGTTTATATGCTTGTAAGTATTCTAACACTGGAGTGGAATTTTAAGAGAACCTGTGAGTTTAAATGAAAAAAGACCTTCAGAAATAGTTGTAGACGATGCTGGATATTGGAGTTCTTCTGCCACAGGTAGAAATTTCCATTGATTTGTATTTCTCAGATACAATAGCATCAACGATGGAACAGTTTGTCACATAAAAATGTGATGCTCTGATAAAGTAACTATCAAAAGAATTGAAATTATTAGAACCAATCTGAGTTAATGTGAATAGGTAATTACCCTAAAACAAGGATGTTTGGTTAAGTCTCTTCTGTAGTTTAACTGTTATTTCCTTTGTTATAAATCTGAGCTAAGATGTTCAACTTGGAATAGATTATTTACCAGTAAACTCCTGCTTGGTTCCCCAAATTAATTTTAGATATTATTTATGTTCACCTCTTGCTAAGTATCAACAAGTATTTCAGGTAGAATTCTTCAACACAAACCAAAATGCACTGATTTAAAAAAAAAAAAAGGATTCTTTGCATTGGCAGAATTTTAACTGTGGAACACAGAGCAAGATAAGCAAAGCCTTTCAAAGGTCTTTTGGCAATAAATTGGTATCGTAGCAGTACTTGCTTTGCAGTAGCATTCTAAAAGCATATAATAGATTTTTTTTTTTACGGGTTTTGTAAATGGTTAAAGCTGTCACAAACATAAATATAAACTGTGACCCAATGTCTTGAAACATGATAATGCAAAAGAGTTCTTGCAGATACTATATTTTGTTAATTCTTTGTAATAATTTCCCAGTTTATACTACATTTTTTAAATGTTCTGTTGTTGAGAATTTAAGTTTAGGATTACAGTTTCTGAAATCAAAGTCAGAATAATAGTTGTTAGCACTTCAGTTTCAGATTCATTGGGGTTTTTTCCCCACCCACCTACAGAAGTTCTTGGGAAAGATGAAGTGGACATCTGGCCAAAGCCTAGCTCAGCTTACTTTCTGTGCATTTTTGTAAACTCTTAAACACTTAAGATTTTTAGCTAATAGTTTCTTAAACTGTTTTTTAAAGGATCTTCATGTACATGTTCCTCGCTGGACTTGGTCTACTTGTTATTGTTGGCCTACATCAGTTACTAGAATCTAGGAAGGTGAGTAGTGTGTTTTTTCTATGTACTTGTTAATACAAGACCTTACTGATATGAAAATAAAGACATTCAGTAACTGCTTCTGGCATACATAAGCACAGGTAGAACTTTAGAAGACTTGCATTTAGACCTAAGACCTTAGATTATTGGTAAAACCAGGCGTGTTTTTAAAAAATGCTCATAATTGGTGACATTTAGACTGCTTACCTAATGCTCTTTGGTTCTGCTTTTTGGCACCATACTGAAGTGGTTGATATGTCAGCTACTGATTCAGTACTTATTGGGTAGACTTTCCCCGTGCTCTCTATTTTGATCTGTTAGTTTTATCTAGGTCAAACTTGGGGAAACACTGCTGCCTAGTCCTTTACTTAGTTCTTACCACTGCTTTGCTGTGATGTTGACTACCTGGCCTTCTGGATTCAGTTTATAATGCTATAATGGCTAATGGTTTGTCTGTATAAGTGGCTGGGCAAGTAAAAGCTGTTGAAAGCTTGAAGTCTCATCTGGATGCAATGCACAGGCTATGTCTTTGTACGGTCTGGTGTACTATCCTTCTGAAGTAGCTTCCCTTGGGAAGAAGTATGTCATGATTATTGTGCTGTGAAATCTATTTTGCGAGGTGACATATGAGAACATTGTGCTGATCTGAGAAAGTATAATAAAACCAGTCACTGCAAAGTTTGATTAATCATTGGCCCTTTTTCGTAACGGGTATAATGAACTTGCCCATGCGTGTGAAATCTTAGTATCTTTGTGTAGAATAAGTATTGCAAGGCATTAGAAGTGATAACGCTGAGGTAAATAAATTGCTAATGGTAAAGATAGTTAAAACTAAGCTACAAAGACAGCTTCATGCATTGACTAGCCTTAAATTTGTGATCTAGTGAAATAATTGCAATTCATTAAATATACCACTATTAGTTACTTCTAATACTTGTGCTGTCAAAACTCTGTGGAAAGAAAAATCTTTCTTCTTTCTTGAATTTGCAGAGGAAAAGACCAGTACAGAAAGTAGAGATGGGAACATCAAATCAGAATGATGTTGATATGAGCTGGATTCCCCAAGAAACTTTAAATCAAATAAGTAAGTAGTCTGCCTTCCACAAACTAGAGAATAACAATTACTTAATCAATTAGTTGTAACTGAGTAAGTAGCTGAGATCAATTTCTCAGAACAGCGTACATCTCTTCTAGGGAATGAAAAACTGTCTAAAGCACTATGTTTAATGATTAAACTATTACATTAGCAGCCTATTTTTGAATAAAACAAACTCCCCTGGTTGATACAATAATGATTACTGGTGACTTACAATTTGTTCTGTAGAGTCTTTTTCAACAGTATAAAACCTCTACTCAAAACCTGGATCACAAAGGAAATTTAAGTAGGACAAAATATGTCTTCTCAAAGTTTCTGTAAGTTGTTTGGCAGTTGGCCATGATAAGACTAGATATTAGTGTTCTTCACAAATCCCAAAATGACTAAGTTCTACTTGATATCTGAAATGCTAGCAGTAAACCACATACCTGTTTCCTGTAGACCATTTGTGTGTTTGTGGATATTTCTAACTTCTCTTGCTGTTTCTTCTGTTTTGCTTTCCGATGGCTTCAGTGCAGAGTAGAAGAGGTGAGGCAAGCCCTGTTGATCATAAAGAGTGTGTCCATGTGATAATTAAGCATGGATAGAAGTACAGTTTCCTGCATGCAGTGATGGGTGTTGCAGCATGAGCAGTAAAACATTACAGAACAGATGCACACAACCACACAATCACATTTTATATGCATTGCATATAAATTGATGTTTTGGTATATGAAAATGTTTGTGTATGTATTATTCCTAGTTATATTGTTGTAAAATAGTTTCAGTCAATTATTGCTGAAGTACCGTTGTCTCCTTTAATAGCTCCCAGAACCTTTTCTGTAAAACATAGATGAGCATCTTGCCCTCCCTCCTGCCTTGGTGTAGTATCAAGCTGATGTTACATGAGGGAGGTGGAGGACAGATCCTCTCAGTGGAGGCTCACCCCTCTTGTGATGGCTGAGCACATCTTGTTTCACTACTTCTTGACTACTTTATTGTTGAAAGACACTTCATCCTGTACTGATTGACTTGTAATGGCATGATGGCTGTTCCTTGTGTTTGCACATACAAACCAAGTGTTTGAAGATGGTGCTGCTTAAGAAAATGTGCATTTTTAAGTCAACAGATACCCTTAGCAATCACTCTAGCACTTCATAGAAAGTATTATAGCTTCTCTACAATATTACAAGGATTGAAATTCTGCCTACGGAAGGACATAAAATTCTGCCTATGTAAAGGACAATTATAGGCCTGTCAAAGTCTTAAATGTAGGATGATGCTTCTGACATCCAGTGATCATACAGCTAGAGCTGGATGGCTTCCCCATATGGGATATTTGATTACAAAATGACATCTTCATAGTCAAATGTAGATGCTTCCCAGAAAAATGTGCATTTTTCACAACCAAAGCACTTCTGCTGTTAATCTGCATGAATGTGGAAATATTTCATGCAAGACAAAGCTGACTAAAGGAGGGTAAATCACATATTTCTTCAGGCAGGTAAACTCCAACCAGTAATGATCAAATAATCAATTAACTTTCTAGAAGTTTAATTATTGAACATGAAACTTTTCTAAACAGCGGAGCATGCAGTTTTGTCAGGAAATGGTGTTGGATTTGATGTTTTGGGTGGTTTTCTGCATTTTAGTAGCTTACAAATTGAATAACCCTCACCCTGGAGTTGCATGTTACAGCTTAGGAACATTCTTTTTTGTTACCTTCTATTTAGGATGCTAATAGTTAAAAAGCCTAAAGTTGGTTGAACTCACTTCTCTGTGGTGATGCATTGTACTCAAAAGGCAGTTTGGCCTGTGTTTGGGAGAGAGAAAAATACATGGTCATGCAACATCTAATTTGAACTAGCTGTGGCAATTATTGCAACTTTCTTTTTTCTTTTTTTAATCTAGATAAAGCTTCACCGAGGAGGTTGCCCTACAAGAGGGCACAGAAGAGATCAGCGGGCTCTGATGAGTAAATGTTTACTAGTGCAACAGTTGAACCTTTACTAATCCTGCCTGTTTGGGTTTTTTGGATCGGAGTAGTGCAGAGAATCCATATCACCATAAGGAAAATACAGCTAAACATTTGGACTGAACAGATTAACTGAATGGTGTTAATATTACTGAAAATGCACTTCTTTTTTTTTTTTTGTTAATTGTTGGGGGGTGGGGGGAGAGGTAGCCATTAAGATTTGTGCCTGCGTGTGTAAGCGGTTGGTCTTAACAGAACATGTTACCCGAAATGTGCCTTTAGAGTTCTGTGTAATGCTGGCTTGTCATCTGTACACTGTCCTCGAAGGATTTTTCTCCTCCCCCTAATCTGAACGTCTAGTGACTTAATCTGTCTTGATTGTATCACGTCTGTATCAGAATCTGTACACATTTTTCTTCAGTAAGTAACTTTATTCTCTCCAGTGTGCACACACTGAAGCTTGTGTGTGTGGTCCTATTTCAGTGGCAAGGCACTGATCATCTAGATTTCTGCATAGTTTGCATTCTAAAGGCACAATTGGGTATAGCTGCTCGTAGCGGTAGATATTTTGCTGCTGGTTTGATCTGGGCATGCAGTGACCTAAAAATCTGAACTTATCTGCGTAGATGTTAGGAAGACTCTTACACAGCAGCAGAACTTGTGAAGCATGGAGTTTGTGTGCTGAATTGGTATTACTACATAAATTTTTTTTATACCCAACTTGTTAAATGGTTAGTTATTGAGTCATGCCAGCAGCTTAAGTATTCTGATTATAGTGGCAGCTCTGCAATGTTTACTCAAGAAATTGAATGAGTCAGAACAGCTTTTCAGTAAGTTCTTGGTTGTCTTACAAAAACTAGAATGTCATATGTATCAAAATGGGGACTTAAAGCTTTACATGGGGCAGGGACTTTGCATTTACTGTACACTCTTGAGACTGAATTTGAAAAAACGTTAGCTTCAAATAATCCTTTTAAATGGCAAACAAGTCACCCTTTACGGTTTTTAAATCTCAAACTTCTTTTTACTGGTCAGTATGTTGATCTGAGGGTTTGGGGGTTTTTATCACCTTGTCTTTCCTACCAGTAACACATATGCATATCATTATTAGATACATGTTTAATACTAAAGCAGAAAAGCTATATGCAATCAAAATGGGATTTTCTTTTGTGGTAGGCACATGATTACCAGGTACCAATTCACATCTGTTGCATTCAGGAATTTGACTGACAGTAAAAAAGACAGTTTACTGCCATTTGAGCACTTGGACAAGGCTTGAGCTGTTTGTATCTCAGCTGCATCCCTTCCCATGTCTGAGGTTATCTGGAAGCTTGCTGAGTTCAGGAAGAGGCATCGATTGGAGACCTCTGATGTCATCTTTTCTTCCCCTTCCTGATTCCCATGTATGAAATTGCTCTTTCAGATCTGTATTTGCTCTGCAGGGACTGAGCTTCTGAGCCAATGAACACTGAGCAATACTTAGATATCATGTCATAGCGTGTTTGAAGCATCTGAGCTCTGAAACTACCTGTACTGGCACTATTTTACTATACACTTTGCCAGAATGAACTGTGAAGATGTTCTTGACTCCTCTAGGAAAAGCAACCTCCAAAATGCTTTGTTTAACTTCCTGATAATGCAGCTAGCCCAGGCAGAATATTTTTAGTAGTTAAGGTTGCTGAATCATCATACGGATCACTTGGCAAACAGTTGAATGCTGTCTCCATAAGGAGGTATCTCTGCTCAAATTGAGGGGAACAACTTTGTTTGCCTTTACTGATGTTATCCCACTGGTTCTGGGTTAGGTTTATGGGCTTATATTCAAACTTGCATTGATCCAACAAAGTGTTTATGTATTAAATGCTTTGTATGCTAAAGCCCTATAGCTATTGCAGCACCTGAACTACTGAACTTTTAAGTTCCCTCTCTTGGGTAATGTCTCTAACCTGAAATCAAGGAAGTTGGTTGGTTGGTTGTTTTCACCTTCTCCTAATGGGCAATCTTAAACTGTTGCTCTAGTTCTTCCCAAGATAGGAAGGTACTCTTTTGGGGAGGGGGTGGGGGAGAGGAATTATGAGACCTGCTCTAGATACAGTGGTACTCCAGGAAAAAAGAAGATCAGAACAGAGGATATTAATTTGTAATATCCTGATATAATTTGCTCAGATAGTTTAGCCCTAACTGGTTGAGTTTTGGAGCAAGTTTGGCCTTTAGAAATCTTACACTGACCAGGACTTAAGAGAAGCTGAAGGACTGAAGCACTGTACAAATAAGTATACGAAGGTTTCAGCTTTCTTCCCCCCACGCAGTGGTTGACATCCAAATGCTTAAGCTCTAAGCATGAAAGAAGAGAGGAGACTTCAGCAACCTGCATAGGAACTAGCAATGGGAAAGTCCAGTTGTACCAGACTGTCTTTCTGATCCTACAACTTGGCATTCACTGTGGATGGTTCATAGGAATTTTCTCAGTCACAAGCAGTACATAAGAGCAGTGGCCAGCAGTCCCCTACTGCTCATGATAAATGAAGTAACAGTTTTGAATTCCTTGTGTCTTGTTGTTTTGCTATAGTTGAAACTTGGCAATAACATTCTGGTGTGTAGTGGTAATTGAACTTTGGCACGTCTTAGGGTGTTTCTAGTGAATAAGCCAGCCTACTACACTCAGATTTCTTCAAATAGGAGAACACAGTTGTTGCTTTATCCTGTTTAAGAACTTTTATTTTGGTACTTAAATTTTCTACTCAGTTTTTAAACAAATAGATAGCTTAGTGTCACAGGTACGTTACTGGATGTCATTGTTATTATTGGCTGAGTAGGGTATAGTTCTGTTGACTTTAAGATGGAACAAGCAGCAATTCTGCCTGTCTCTATGCCATCCCTTTCCATTTTGTAGCACAAGCATTTCTATAATCCAGCATTCTTCCCAACTCAGTTTTCAGCAAGCTTATTGCACTACCACATGCTGTTCATGTGAGGTTATGAGAAGCAAGGACTGAAAGAAGATGTGAACTGGGGTTTCTTCCTTATATTAGTGAGAGATGCTAAAATGGTTTCAGACCACAAATAAACTGGCCTTAGCGTGAAGGACTGCTATTCATTCCTTTCTCTCAGCTCCTTAACTAGTTCAAAAAATTGTCAAGACCTGTTGAGTCTGTACTTGAGGTAAGAAAAACTGCATTAGAGTTCATGTCCATAGTGGTAGCAGAGCATTAACTTTGCTACATGGGAGCTGCATTTGGTAGTTGTGACCCTCTGTATCTGCTTTGTGACAGATGTTCATTTTTTTTTCCAGTATCATTTTATCTGAGGGAGAAGAGTGGCTGGTGTCAGGCTAAAGGATGAAGTGTCATCTCTGGTCTTCATATAAGAAATAATTAAATTGTAGACTGTAGAGGTGAATGGAGCAGACTAGTGATGGCAGTGCTTCTGCTTGTCTCAAAACAGTTACGCTGAACATCTTCCTTACCCTGGAATGGATATAATCAAAAGCATCATTCACTGTTTATTCTGGGAGTGCATGGTGCTAAATAAAATGTTGCAGTGGAAAGCTCTGAATTCAGGGAAGCAGCAGGAAAGTCAAATAGTGACATAGGCTAGTTGTCCTGTTTTTCAGTGTGCCTGATGTACTGAGCAGCAGTTGAGAGTCTGTTCTCTTTTTCTTCGTCAAAGGAAGGACAGTACCTACCTCATAGGAGTGACACAAGGGCTGTTTCAGGAGTGTTTTGAAGTTACTTGATACTTGCACAATATACTTCATGGAGATAATAAGACGACATAGCACTAATGTAACTTGATGGCAACTCCATAGATTCCTGTTTAATCCCCTCACTGAACAGAATTTTGTAGCTTTTTGGTAAGACTTTGTTTAAATACACAGAGGAATTGCAGTGACCTTACAGAGGAGAGCAAAGCCAGAAAGATCTTTCAGTTTCTGCAAGAGTTTATAGGTGGGCTAAATAACCTTCTTCTGACATTTTTCCATTTATCTCTAAATTTTCCCAGGGATTTTTTTAATCAAGTGTTATAGATGATTGTTTGTGTAGATACAATCAACAGTCAGTTTATGAATGACTGGTTGTTTTGGATGATTAAGTTCAGATGATGTACTGCAACTGAAATGTTAAATTAACATTTATTCTTACCTGCTGACTTTCATTTATAAGTGAGATCAGATCTCTTGAAAATGGCTGCAGGTTTTTTGTAAAGTAAACTTGATTTATTTTTTTTTTTCTTAGCATTGTGTAGCTTTTTTTTTTTCCAAATAAAGCATGAGTATGGCAGCAAAAAGAGTGCTCTGCTGGTGCTCTTTTCCTTGATAAGCAACCTGTAGTAGCAAATATGCAAAGAGTGAAAACATGCTGTTCTTAAAAAGCTGCTTTCTTACAAGTATTTGGGATGGGAATAATAGCGAGGAAGTATTCTGTGATGTTTTAGGCAATGGACTAATATTAAGATTAAAATTCTTTGTGAGAATAGAGGAGGGTTCTGGGAAAACACTCAGTAAATTCTTGAATCCTGATCTGTTAAAACCGAGCCATAGTCCCCTACACTTTCAGAAAGAATAACCTATTGTTAAACTGTAGGCAGCGTGAAAAGGGTCTGTTAAGACACTTAAAGGCTGCTGAAGCACAAGGTTATAACAAGGCCAAATCCCTGTAGCTTTAAAGTCCCTGCTGTTGCCTGACCAAGAGACACAAGCGTATTCCAGGCAGTAAATACGGAAGGTAGCAGTTCAAGCAGGTCTGCTGCATCCAAACAGAAGAAGGTAAGACTTGCTGGGGAAAAAAGCTAACAAAAGCAAAGCAAAAATGGCTTAAAAGATGCTGAGATTTTTGTATTTGAACTATGTCTGCTGATAAATAAGGGAAAACTTAAAAGCATGTGTGTTAAGATGCATTTTTAACTCCCAGAGAACATAAAAATGACACTCAATTTTGAAGTCTGCCTCATCTTTACCTGAAAGGATCAAGGTAGATTTTTGAGACTTTGTAATGGTCTCTATCCTTTCTAAGCCAGTCATTGCAGTCTTAATTTCTGTCCCCTCATGTTAGTAGTCTTGATAATAAATTTATATTAATCAAGATGCAGTAAAATTTCACTATTACAACAGTCTAATCCCTTAACCGGTGAGGGGAAACTGAAACTTAACCTCTCTTTCCTTGTCACTTTTGGTCTGTTCAGGTTATGTGGACATCACAGCTTGTCCTGCCTTGTTAGAGTTTTCCCTGTACCCCTTCAATTCACTCAATGAAACCTGAACAGAAAAGCTGGCTCTTTCACATAGAGAAGGGAGTACTTGGGAGTTTATACATAGCCACACCAGTGTCTGAACAAGAGACATTTTCAAGTATATATGCTGTTAAAACAGATACAGACAGGGCCTGGATGGAACTCAACAGCACAGTTTTTATTCAGATGAAGCTGCATTGATGGACTATGTGCGATTAAAGCATTTGCCCTGAAGATAAAATACACTAGGTATTTCCATCTGGGTTAACGAGATGGAAATTATTACAGGCAGCAGTACCAGAAGCTGCCACCAAGCCCGTGACAGCTGCTTCTCCTGACAGACACAGGAGCTTTGGTGCCTTCTCCAAGAGCATCACCTAAAAGGATAGGCTACAGCAGCTGTGTCCAGCTTTTCTTAATCCTTCTTTGATCACTGAAGTAAGTCTGAGTGCTGCACCTTTCTCTGCTCTTAAGAAAGTAATTGAGTATGTGAAACCTAAGCTCTGAAAAGCTGTAAATACTAGTGTCTTCCATTTGCTTCCAAAAAAGTCAGGGCTGTAGCCACCTACAGGGTCAGCCTGAGGCGCTGCGGAGACAGGGATACAGTGATGCTGCAGACACACTGCCTCTGTGTCACCTCCTTTCCTGGTCCTGGGCTCCTCAGGAAGGTTTCCTGCCATTGAAGTTAAATTAAATTGCTTGCTCTGTGTAGTGATTCTTTTTATTTATTTTTTTGTCAGAGTTAGGTTGGACTAGATGATCTCTAAGGTCCTTTCCAACCTAGACAATTCTATGATTCTAAATTGCGCTCTTCATGTGCACCTCAGCAACCTTCAGATACAAATAGGTCCACATTATGTCTCCAGCTGGAGTGTTTTTTCCATGAAAGCTGAATCAAAGAGTCCAGTCCACGCAGAACACAGAAGGACATTTCCTTGCATGATCCACGTGGATCCAGAGCAGGAGAGAAGCCAGCAGTGCACAGGACCTTGCCCTGAGAGCAGGCCAGCCTAAGCCCAGCCTTGGTTGGCACGTCCACCAGGGAGTTTCCAAGAGAGACAGATAGAAGGAAAGAACAAACTGTTTCCTTTAGCAGAAGTCTACACAGAAAGGAGGAAAGTCTTAAAATAGCCTGTTGCAGGTTTCCATTGGAAAGGAAAAGCTAGAATTCAAGCAGCCTGTGATGAACTGTCACGTACGGTTTGGCAAACATTGTCACCAAAATAACAGACTATAGTTAGAAGCAAGTGTAAATACCCTGACAAACTTGATGATTATCGAGTGTGTTATATTTTTTTCCTAGAGACGCTATTTAAGACTCAGTTAATGCTTGGTTGGTTGTAACAGTGGGGTTCATTCATGGAGAGCAGGAAGCATCTCTCACGGCTGCGAAGGCCATTTTGCCCAGCTGATCCTGACTGGTGGCTGCTGTCAGCAGCCCGAGACCCAGGACACACATCTTGCTGTTCTGCACTGCCGGAAGGGCAGCTCTTTCAGAAAGAAAAAAAACAAATGAAAGAGGAGTTAGCTTGTATTTTTAAACCCAGGCCGCAGAGACCATCTCCTTTCCAGCGTAGCCTGCAGGTGATACTGCAGTGTCCTGTCACCACCACCCCCACCCAAAAGGTGTGAGGAGGATGGAGTGTGAGGCATCAGCACAGGTGTCCCCGCTGACTTCTCTCAGGAGCCTTGCTCTGTGCTCACACAGGGCAAGGTGTTTCCTTAAGGTCCCGTTGAGACTGAGCTCCCCCTGACTCCATTAAAAGCATCTCACTGGGTGGTACTGGTCCTTTAGTTTGGCTCCTTGTGGTTACTCCCCTTTTCCTTCAGTGACAGTCCCCACGGGCCATCACCCCATCGTTGCTGTTTTGCTGAATTTGTAGAATTGCACCAGAACAGCTGTCACTGGTTCCCTGCAGCCGTGGTGAGTACGGGCCACCGAGGATCTGCTGACATCCCACAGCTGAGCCCAGGGGAACACTGCCACCAGGGGCCCAGGCAGGAGGGCCCTGCTGCTTTTCATTAAGTGTTATCCAAATTAAGTACCTTCATTTTTAAGCAGGTGTTTTACAGCTGCTAAAGAGAGTATTTTGGGTCAGAAAACAAAACTTCAAAGCCATTTATGAGAGGTGCATTCACCAAAAAGTAATAACCAAGTGCCTTAAAAGCGGCCTGTGGCTCCGCATCCTGCACCAAAACCTGTTGCCATGAGGTGTGTGGGTTCCTCGCTTCTCCAGAGCCTTCCCTTTCCCTCACCACCTCAGCACCGGCGCTGGGCTTGGGGTGGCTGCGCTGGAAGGGCCTCTGTGGTTTCAAGGCCAAAAGATACCATCAGATAAGGATCTAGACAGGAGATCAAAAATGAAACTGGCTGTTTAGCGGCGCAGACATTTTCCCGGTCAGCTGTGTGCGCGCCGGCAGCTCAAGAGTCTGATTTTCTCCAGCTGTGGAGCATAATGGACTTGTGAAAGGTGTGTGTAACCTTGAAGCCTGTAAAGCTTTAGGCGTGTGAGGGCACTGAAGGCAAGGGATGAAGTGGCGCTAAGCATCCTGCCAGCAAAAAGGCATTTACTGCTGAAGTGAGGGAATGTACGAGCGCTGTATCCCACTCGGCAGCAGCGCACGATGTACGGAACATGGGAGGAAGCACATGGCCTCCTCCTCCTCAGCTGCTGCCTGGGACCCCTGTGCATCAAGTAGGGCTACACTTCGGTAGAAACAGAGGAAAACAGCAGTGAAAAAGGTTACATTTTTTGTTCGCAGCCCAGTTTTACCCAGTCGCTTTTCCATTCCCAAGCACGGGTCACTTGGTAAAGCTGGAGTTCCAGACACTCAGGAGAAATAGCTACTGGTCAAAGCAAGTCCACATCTCACAACTAGCACTAAAGTAATCAGCACCCTAAAATAAGATGCAAATACTCCTTTCAGGCGCATATTCATTAAAAGTCAGATACTGCTCATTTGAAACAGCAGCCCTCGTTGCAGACGAGCTGGGGCTGTTCTCTGCACAGATACCAGGAGATGGGAGGAGAGGCTGGCACAGTGTTTGCTGTAGTGACCCCAATGGAAAAGGCCCCAATGGTCTTTTTTCAGTGGTGCCCAGGGAAAGGACATGAGGAAATGGGCACAAACTTGAACATAGGAAGTTCCACCTAAACATGAGGAGGAACTTTTTTACTTTGAGGGTGGCAGGACACTGGAACAGGCTGCCCAGGGAGGTGGTGAAGTCTCCTTCTCTGGAGACATTCAAAACCAGCCTGGACACGTTCCTGTGCAACCTGCTCTGGGTGGACCTGCTCTGGCAGGGGGGTTGGACTAGATGATCGCCAGAGGTCCCTTCCAACCCCATATCATTCTGTGAACTGAACTCTTTCCCGTGCCCACTCCCTGTCCGAGGACAGGGGCTACGCACACACACAGAGGACTATTTCTTTGCCTGCTCACCGCAGAGGGACACCTTTTGCTGTTCCTTACGCCCCATGTTATAGCAGAGCCACCGACCTCCCTGGCTGACATTTTGTCCTCACCTTCGCACGTCTCTAGGAGTAGCATGGCCACGCTCCCTGTGCTGCTATGGGCTAAAAATTCCTGAGGGAATGTCAGCCCACAGCAGGACCGCCTTCACCCATTAACCTCTGCCTCTCAGATTATGAAAATAGATCAGGCCTTTCACAACGAAAAGCCTTTTCTCCAGCAAACTTCTCTTATTTACAGCCTCCAATTAGCTGATGTTCGTAAACTGCTTCCCAGCCCTTTGCCAAAAGCCCCTGGAGAAGCCGAGACGCTTTCACAACAGCATATTCCAAACGCCCATCGCCCAGACTTCCCTCAAACACTCCTGGCCCTTTTCCCTGCCAAACGATCTGGCACCAGGGAAATAAACAAGCGGCCCAGCAAAGGAGAAAGCTATTTGCAGTTCCTGCTTCTCCCAGGGTTGCTACAAGGGTTCTCACTGCGTTACACTGCCAGGCTGGAGGAGCCAGAGAAGTCCTCCCACTTACTACTATTTAACATATGAAAAACTCCTACTGTCTTTGAAGGTGGGTTTTTTTTTTTAAGGCCAAGAGGGCACTGAAAGTAGGAGGCAATACTAGAATTTCTGGAAAGCCTCAGCCACGGTTCTCAACACCACCTCTACTCAGTTTCAGCTCCATGGGGTTACTGCAGACGCATCGTGAAGGCACCTTGGCCCTGTACCTTGGGTAGTTCTCTGAAGGTTTTCATTTTGCTCCAGAATTCAAGCAGCTTTTTCCTCTGTCAGGCACCCCATTAACACTGTGACACACGTGCAGATTACATGTCACTTACCTGAGGTGACACATGCAGCCAGCAACAGTGCGGTAGATGTTCCTGAAGCTCTGGGCGTCCCATTCTGTGCAGTAACCTGTTCCCAGTCTGTGTCTTCACCACAGTCCTCAAGCAGACCAACTTCCCTTTGCCTCCCCACTATCCTCCCAGGTGTTGATCCAGTTAACTTCTTTGAGAAAAAAAAAAATCCTACTGGTAAAATATTTTCATTATTTTTTTCTTTTTTAATACCACAGTTCTACTTCAGCAGCACACACAACACACCACTACTCCCCTCATCCTCCTCCACCACCCCCTTGCTTTTAATCACTGCCCCAGGTGAAGCCACTGATGAGCCCAGGCAGCACATGGGGATGCTCTGCAGCTGGTGAGATCCTAAAACACCAAGAAATTCTGTGCCAGAGCACTGTCCCCCCCGTGCTGTGCCCCCCCTCCAGGCCTCTGCAAACATGTGCAGGCCGCGGGATGAATGAGTCCGTAACTTTTCACAGGACCACACGCCACCAGTGCCTGACACCCCCCACACCTTGTGCTTGCTGGGTATAAACTGTGCTTTCAGGACTGGTGAGAAAGGGTTAAATCACCTAAAACCACATTCCCAATAACACAATCCTCTGCTGAGGTGACCAGGAAAGACACCAGTGGGGCCATGTGGAGAAAGGCCAAGAGCTTCAGACTTGCTGAGCGTGAGGCTTCTGCGGGACAGGCTGTAGGCTCTGGAGGGGGCTCTCATTAACAAAACACTTTTCCTGCTCATGGTCTTACTTCAAACCCAGTGAATCAGCCTGTGACCACACACAGCCCCAGCAGGGCCCTCAGCTCGGGAATCCCAGCTGTGCTGAACCTCCTGTCACCTCGGGCTAGTTCCACTTTCTGTGAACCCCAGAGCCAGCACAGCACTAATTGCCAGAGAGTGGGGAAATCCTGTGATCTGCCCTCAAATCCACAGGTGTCACCAGTCACCTGTTTCCAAACAACAACAACAACACGCTCCCGGACATCTGTGTCCCCTGTTCCCTGCGTGTGCAGGTGAGGACACGGAGCAAGGAGAGCAGCTCTGGGCTGGGGCTCAAGGCTCCAAGGCCAAACCCCAGAACCGGAGCACACCCAGACCCCAAAATCCAGGGGTGACCACAGTGCCGTGGTGGTAGCCACCTGCCATGCATACACAGCCAGGCAACCCGTCATCTCCCCCCCAGGCAGCCACAGCACGGGCACAGTCTGACTGTGGAGACAGCTGGCCAAATAACAGCCATTCAGATGCCCACCTTCCAACCCCCCCCCCCCACTTCCTTCTCCAAACCTTGAACTTTTTAATTTTTGTGGAACATTTGGTTCCTCTCTGACATGAAGGTGGTTTTCAAAATCCCCCAAGTCAAAATGTGGCTCTTCCACTTCCCTTGGTTAAACAGATCAGAGAGAAAAACCCAGGCTGGAGAGCTCAAGTGACCCACCTCGCCAGAAGGTTCTGGTGCGCTGTAGAGGTTTTACTCACTTGCCTCCCTGATGTTGGCTGCTCAGGTCCTCAAGTCCTGGAAAATGCCCATGCGGCCCATTTTTCCACAGTCCAGCAGTTAGAGATGTCCCAACTGAACAATCCAACCAGTGCATTTCTCCATCCTTTCCTTTTCCTGTGTTACCAGAGCAGGTGATGAGAGACGGTGCCTCTTAGACCGACATAAAGTACCAGTTATTCCATCTGGGGTCCTACGTCTCCCTCTTGCAGACAGTCCAACCCTTGGGGTTTCCAAAAGTGACGTTGTCAATCATGTCTTAACTCCCAATCTCTACAGAAATGCTTAAAGAGAAAACCACGTGCGATTGTGAACAAGGAAAGGTTTCAAGTAAACTTTTGCCCTTTGCCTTCCTTGCCAGTCGAATTGCAACTAATCTAATTTTGTTTGAGAAAGACTTTTTTTTTTTTTTTTCAACAGAACAGGTGAAAACACTATGTTAATGGCATCAACAGCAAATTGTTTCTCATTGTATTCCCTTTCTGAAGACCTAGGTGCAGGTGTACAGCCCTCCCATCCCCCAAATGCTGGTACTTTGTGACAGTTGGATACTGGAAAAGACTTTTATTCCTTTCTCTTTACCAGTTTGCATTTCAGTATCACTAAATACACAAAAGACGCTCCAACCAGGCTCCATATCCTCCTTTGGGACAGCCAGGTTTCACCCAAGTCTGCTGTCTCAAACCAGCCCCTCTGGCCCATCCCCATGGTCCACAGCCCACAGATCCGTATTCCACGCTTCCAAAAAAAACACCCTCCTGGTGCCCCTTGCTGCCAAGGCACCCCCATGGGGGCAGAGGACTTAGGTCTCCCCCAAACCTTAACATTCTGGGGCAAGCACGCGGACTCCACAGCTGAGGCACTGCTGTGAGATAGAGCCACAACACACAGCACCTGTGTCAAGAATTAACCTGTGGGTTCATCTTAAAAACGGTAGAAGAAAAAGCTTCAGGGAATGAGGCAAGGAAGCAACAAGTTGGAGGAGACACATGGAGACACCACCACCTCCCCACCCCTCTGTCAACCCAGCGTTCTGGGCCAGCTCCAGCCATCGTTGCCACAGGAGTTAGTGCGGGGAGGAGCGGAGGCAGGAGGAGGGAGAGGGAAACACCAACGAGGAGCAAAGCTCAGGTGGCTGCAGGAGGTTACCCTGTCCACGGCAAGGGGAGCAGGGAGACTCCCAGCTCAGGGATGGTCACAAAGTCAGGCAAAAGGAGAAAAGGGCTGGGGACACAAATTGTACCCTTCCATGGCCAAGAACCAAGTGCTTTCCAAGTTGTCTGTTTCGTAAGTAATTAGTCACAATCACTTCCCAGCCACATAAACTCATCCCATTCAATTTCACACCTCGTGCCAGGTCCCCACACTCTTTGGATGTGAGTTTTCCCAGCCATCTCTCAAGAGGAGGGGAGATTTCTCAGGCCAGTGACCAGGAGAGGGAAGAATGCAGTTTCCTGCAGGTTTCCTCCTTCAGAAATCTTGTTTCCACCCCTTCGGCCCACCCAGGTGGGTGCTTCATCAGAGATCCTTGGCTGGGGGCAGAGCTGGCCCATGGGCTGGGCTTTTTTCAACCTGTCCTCACCAGAGAGAAGGATGTAGGGAATTTTAACCTCTGTGAGAAAAGTGCAGGAGGGTAGAAGGAGGACAGCAGCAGAACTTCACCCCTGGGTTACGTTTCTCTCACTCTGGATCTCATTCACTTCTCTGCCAGAAAGAACCATCCCACCAGGACTTAGGCAGATGAGGATGCTCCAGCTTCGCTGCAGTTCCCCGGCCTCCGGAACTGGATATGTGACTCAGATGGTTCTGTGGCTCACTGTTCCATGAAATGTGTTTAATTTATAGGAAAGCATATAAAATGCAGCTAAGGTGGCTCCAACAAGCCAAAACAAAGGATTTCCCTCTTTTTTCTCGACACACGCACGTGGCTTCCAAACGCATCCTGAAGATTTCACAGCCATACACGGCTACATAAAAATAAAATTATGGTGGCAGAAACCTACTTCGTTTGTACAGAAATCGACTGACAGTGTTAATCACCACAACGTGCCAGAAAGACGTGATCACGGAGCTACAGTTAATAAAAAAGAGGAGAGAGAACCCCGACTCCAGGCCTGTGCAGGACAGGCAGCACCAAAGTACTCCCCCGCTGCCTTCGGTTGCTACGTTAAGGATCTGCACCGAGAGAAAAGCACCACTTCGAAGGGGCTCGACTACCAGGAAATGGCAGAGTCATTGGTCTGACTGTAGTCCGTGGCCTACACTACCAGAAAACGGTGGTCAAAATGAACGTGAGTTTTCCAAGTGCCACAATTGCCTCCGGTTCAAACTCAGCCCAGCTGCAGGAAGAGAAGGAGCGCGGCTCTTTGGGTGGACAAGCTCCAGCTCGTGCGTCGTCCTCTCGCGGAGCAGCCTGAAAGCAAGTTACAAGAAACCCCCAAGAAAAGCCACGTCCATTTTGTAACCTATAATTTTTAAATATAACATTTTATTGCTTAGATGGTTTGATACAGAACAACTTTTACTTTTTATTTTGAATTTGGAAGTACTGTACAACTGAATAAAAAGAGGAATAAAAGTACCAAAACAAATGCGTGATTCTCTGTTCATGTGGCATAAACCAGTCTTGTACACAATTCGTAGCAGCAGTTTAAGTTCCCTTTAGAAAAATATGAATTCTACACATTTATTACTGTTTCCTGCATGGCATGAAATCACTAGGATTAAACTTCCTTCGTGGAGAGAGAGAAAAGAAAGGAGACACACAGAGAGGAGAGAGAAGATGATGAATCATTCTGAAAATGGAATCAGACTGTCTCAAAGCCCCCAAGAGTTATTTCACAACAGCCTCAAACAAGCCTTTTTTTTTTCTTTTTCCTTTGTTTATTTTTTTTTTTTGCGCTTTCACAGTCAAGTGCTTAATGTAGTGATTGAATTATCTCAATGTTAAGTCCATTGCAACTCAGGCAAAAGAATTTCAGAAGATCCTTTTTTTTTGTTTGTTTTTTTGTTTTTTGTAAAAGCCCTGAGAGAGGAAAAAAAAATAAAAAGATTCAAACAAAAAAATCGTATAGAGACAAATTAGCTGAACATGCAAACTAAAGCCTAAGATTCACCCATAGTTTAAACACATTATAAATTTCACAGTTTAATATTGGGGGAGGAGGGGAAACAAAAAAAAAAAACCAACAACAGCAACGGTTCTCAGTCAAACTCAACTAATAAAAATGTCAATAAAATGTGGCAAGATCTTATACTCTACTAAGATATAGATAAAGGCTAAATAAAGCTTTAAATCAATAGTGATTATTGCTAGCAGATGTCCCGGCAGGCTGCTGGGAATTAATTACTTGCTACATTGTTCTGCAGCATATAGTTTAGTAATGGCTTCTCCCCCACAGTATTGCGCAGTTTAGTGTGGAGAGTTGCAAAAAAAAAAAACAAAAAAAAAAACCAACCAAAACCAAAACAAAAAACCCAATAAAACGACAAAAACCAAAAAATACCCAAAATAATAATAATAATTATTATTATAATTATAATAGTAATAACAATTTAAGGGATGCGTGAACTGGTTTTAATTAAGTAGAATGCACCTGGGTAGAGTTTCAAATGAATCATTGGTTGTGATTGATTTATCCTGGCCTTAGCTTCGTTTCTGAACTGGTTCAAACATCCCTATTTAAAAAAAAAAAAAACCACAACAAAAAATAGAAATCACATATACCTCAACCATTTTTTCTTATTCTATTTGCAAGAATATTACTCGAGAACGTTTCTCTTCCTTTGAATTCTGGACAGTGAGATTTCAGTCTCCAGAAATTTTCGGAGAATTTTTAATATAGATATAGATATATATAGATATATATATTATATAATATAGACAGGGTCCGAGGCCCACTTCCTCCATGTCTGGTGAGAGCAGGAAAAGCGATTTTGCGGGTGGGGAAGGAGGGGGGAAAGGAGGGAAGGAGGGGGGGTCCCAGTGCGGGCTGGGCTGGGCTGGGGGGCTGCAGTGGTGGAATAGCACAGTGAGGCTCCGGCAATGCTATTATGGCTCTGTCTGTCCCAGAGGTCATGACTGAAGGACAATTAACAAACAACAATAACGACAACAACAACAAGGACGACAATAAAAAAAAAAACAACAACAATGCTGGGCACTCCTAAAAATGCGCAGCTACAGTAGGATACATTTTGCTTAACCCCTTCAATATTGGTGGCCGGAGTGTCACCTGTTGCCGGCAACAGGAGCCACAGGGAGAAATTCCAGCTGCCAGCATTAACGGGGTTAAATTATTGATATGAAATTTAGACACACACCTCAAGTCTTCAAGCATCAACCCCAAAATCTCAGGAAGAATTTTATTTTTTTAATTTATTTTATTTATTTTTTAACATGTCTTATATCTGTAGTTTTATTACCAGTAGTATTTTCTTGCCCTAGAACATGACAGTAGCAAGATGACGGTAAGGCTCGCATTTCTCTCCTTGCTTGCTTGCTTTCGACTGGAAGACGGAAGGACTTTGCTCTTTTAGAAGAAGTGAACACCACGCGCTGTCGCCGATGTGCTGGCGACAGGACTAACCTAGTACTCGCAGCGCCTTTCTCACCCGCTTGGGAGGGGCTTCCACGGACCCCCTTCTCCCACTCTTCTCCCCCAACACACACACAACACACGCACTCATGCACACGCTCACACCCACACAACTGGCACCCCACCACAAGCGAGATGTCCCCCCTGTCACAGGCGTGAGGATACCTCGCTGGCCTCCACGTGACTCTCCGCTGAGAGGGAAGGGTTTCATTTAAAGTACAGTAGAAGAGCTGCAACATAAGAAGAGGAGCTGGTGAAAGCGTTAAGTCCCCAAAAAAAAAGAAGAAAAAAACCCCCAAAAAACCCAACCAACAAACGTTTCGAGAAGGGGATCCAAGCTGCGTGATACGTCTGCGTGGGCAAATATTGCCCATTGGTTTCTGCTGACTGCAGAGACAAGCGAACTGATGGATTTATAAAATAATAATAAAATAATAATAATAATAATATACTGAAGCAAATCAAACATATATAACAGCGGGTGCGTAATTTCCATAGGTTACGTTGCTATGTAACTCTTCTCTGCATACATGCTCAGTCCACGATGGCCAGAAAAAAAAAACACCCTAGGATTTTAGAAGACCATTGCTAATGCTGAAAAGTGGAAACAAGCGTGAGGTTGAAATTCGTTGTGTTTCCTGCTTTTGGCTTGAACCACTTTGAACACCTTCAACTGCCACGTTGTTCGAGCCTGGAACAGGCTTAATGCTCCACCATGTGGCAAACGCAAGAACATCTACTGAGAAAAAACAATAAATCAACATCTCATCTGCATTTCCTCTGACTATTTCATATGAAATTCACATAATTTTTCTTCCAGTTATTGGCTGTGGTATCCAAGGGCCTCCCACCCCACTGCCCCCATTTCCAGCTCAGAGAACAAACACAGCGACTATCACAGATATACAAGAACAAGCTCACGCACACCAATACAAAAGGTAACATTAATGCTTAAATGAAAAAGGTCCTCTCCAAATAATTCATTAAAATATTAAACTGGTTCAAACATCCCTATTTAAAAAAAAAAAAAACCACAACAAAAAATAGAAATCACATATACCTCAACCATTTTTTCTTATTCTATTTGCAAGAATATTACTCGAGAACGTTTCTCTTCCTTTGAATTCTGGACAGTGAGATTTCAGTCTCCAGAAATTTTCGGAGAATTTTTAATATAGATATAGATATATATAGATATATATATTATATAATATAGACAGGGTCCGAGGCCCACTTCCTCCATGTCTGGTGAGAGCAGGAAAAGCGATTTTGCGGGTGGGGAAGGAGGGGGGAAAGGAGGGAAGGAGGGGGGGTCCCAGTGCGGGCTGGGCTGGGCTGGGGGGCTGCAGTGGTGGAATAGCACAGTGAGGCTCCGGCAATGCTATTATGGCTCTGTCTGTCCCAGAGGTCATGACTGAAGGACAATTAACAAACAACAATAACGACAACAACAACAAGGACGACAATAAAAAAAAAAACAACAACAATGCTGGGCACTCCTAAAAATGCGCAGCTACAGTAGGATACATTTTGCTTAACCCCTTCAATATTGGTGGCCGGAGTGTCACCTGTTGCCGGCAACAGGAGCCACAGGGAGAAATTCCAGCTGCCAGCATTAACGGGGTTAAATTATTGATATGAAATTTAGACACACACCTCAAGTCTTCAAGCATCAACCCCAAAATCTCAGGAAGAATTTTATTTTTTTAATTTATTTTATTTATTTTTTAACATGTCTTATATCTGTAGTTTTATTACCAGTAGTATTTTCTTGCCCTAGAACATGACAGTAGCAAGATGACGGTAAGGCTCGCATTTCTCTCCTTGCTTGCTTGCTTTCGACTGGAAGACGGAAGGACTTTGCTCTTTTAGAAGAAGTGAACACCACGCGCTGTCGCCGATGTGCTGGCGACAGGACTAACCTAGTACTCGCAGCGCCTTTCTCACCCGCTTGGGAGGGGCTTCCACGGACCCCCTTCTCCCACTCTTCTCCCCCAACACACACACAACACACGCACTCATGCACACGCTCACACCCACACAACTGGCACCCCACCACAAGCGAGATGTCCCCCCTGTCACAGGCGTGAGGATACCTCGCTGGCCTCCACGTGACTCTCCGCTGAGAGGGAAGGGTTTCATTTAAAGTACAGTAGAAGAGCTGCAACATAAGAAGAGGAGCTGGTGAAAGCGTTAAGTCCCCAAAAAAAAAGAAGAAAAAAACCCCCAAAAAACCCAACCAACAAACGTTTCGAGAAGGGGATCCAAGCTGCGTGATACGTCTGCGTGGGCAAATATTGCCCATTGGTTTCTGCTGACTGCAGAGACAAGCGAACTGATGGATTTATAAAATAATAATAAAATAATAATAATAATAATATACTGAAGCAAATCAAACATATATAACAGCGGGTGCGTAATTTCCATAGGTTACGTTGCTATGTAACTCTTCTCTGCATACATGCTCAGTCCACGATGGCCAGAAAAAAAAAACACCCTAGGATTTTAGAAGACCATTGCTAATGCTGAAAAGTGGAAACAAGCGTGAGGTTGAAATTCGTTGTGTTTCCTGCTTTTGGCTTGAACCACTTTGAACACCTTCAACTGCCACGTTGTTCGAGCCTGGAACAGGCTTAATGCTCCACCATGTGGCAAACGCAAGAACATCTACTGAGAAAAAACAATAAATCAACATCTCATCTGCATTTCCTCTGACTATTTCATATGAAATTCACATAATTTTTCTTCCAGTTATTGGCTGTGGTATCCAAGGGCCTCCCACCCCACTGCCCCCATTTCCAGCTCAGAGAACAAACACAGCGACTATCACAGATATACAAGAACAAGCTCACGCACACCAATACAAAAGGTAACATTAATGCTTAAATGAAAAAGGTCCTCTCCAAATAATTCATTAAAATATTAAAAAAAATCATTTTTGAAAAAAAAAAAAAATCTATGATACCAAAAGATCTAATAAAGTAGTAAGGCACTCAAATCAGTATATACTGTAGTCTCTTGCATTATTATACTGAAAGGCATATGGCACTGCGTCCAGTCTGCCATACTCTCCCCATAGCTGTAGGTCGCTCTTCCAAAAAAACCAAGACCCCAGAAACCTTGCTCTGCTGGCTTCAGTTTGCGTGCTGGGACGGGTCCAACCTCCGAGCGAGTCACTCAACCCCCAGGAGCTGAGGCGCGCTGTCGGCAGAGGCAAGGATGTGATTCATGGGAGACTTTTTGTTGTGCATCTCCAGCAAGTCTTGAATGAAACCTGAGGGCCTCTCGTGCTCGGAGCTACCCCGAGGTTCCTGGTCTATTGCTGTCTGTTTCTGTGCACTCTTGGTGGGCTCCAGGAGGCAGGTGCCGGCTCCTCGCCCGCTCGGCCTCTCCTCGCTGCAGGGGGGTTCCTTGGCCGTGCCGGCCAAGGGCTCTTTTCGGCTTCCCAGGAGGGACGGATGGCTACCCATGCCCCCCGCAGAGTCGCACTCGTTTTCGGAGATGGGGTTGGTGCCACTGTGGCTAGACTCATTTTCGCTGTCTTCTCCACACCTCGACTGGGTCTCCTCCTTGTCGCTCTCCTTCCCATGGTTTCGGGCATTTTTGACTTTCTGGTGTATGCGCTGGTGACGAACCAGGCTGTGTTTCAGAGTGAAGGTCCGTTCACAGGTCTGACACTTGTACGGTCTCTCACCTACAAGAGAATTAAAACACCAAGTCAGCCATAAGGTCGCAAACGCACCTCCCTCTTGTTTCAATCAGTGTAAGATGCTCTATGCTTTGGAAATTCAGCATCTATATCCAACATGGATGTTGAATTTATGCAGATTATTTGCTTCTGTACCAGCAAACTAGCTGACGGCATGCAAGCAGGAATACAGATAAATCCCCTTGGGGCACAAATGAAAGACCAAAACTAAGTGCCTTGAGATTTCTACAAGCTTGGTATGGCCCAGCACTAAGAAAGGAGGAAGACCATAAGCCCCAAGTGCTCATTAGCATCCCGTCTAATTTAGTCAGCAGTTTTTCTGGAAGAAGTTTGCAATCGTCCTCAGGAGCTCAAAAGCCTTTGTGAACCCAGCCCACCATGGGGGCTCTCCCTGCTGCAGGTCAGCCCCTGATACACGTGGAGAGAGAGGACTTGAGATGGAAGGAGGAAGATACTGCCTAGGTAACTGTGGCCAACAGCACTTAGAAAGTGAACACGACAGCATGAGAACACATCTCCCTCTCTCTTAGACACTGGCAGATGGACAAGCAAGTTAATCACCAGAATCAAAGAAAAGCTGCCAGGAAATACCCTTGCCACAACAGCCCCTTCTCTTTCTGTGACAGTACCACCACATTTCCAAATGGACCCAGAGCAGCTGAAGGACCTAGAGTGGTCAGGCATTCGTGGGACATGGGAGGTGTCTGTTAGAGCTGACCAAAATTTACTGACCGACTGAAAAATGTCTGTCTTGACCATGTTATCTACAGAGCTGCTGGTGTTCCTCACCCCACTGGTGCTTTAGGACAGGAGTGACATGTGAAAGCCCCTTAAAAACCTCTTCAAGCCCATTGCAGAAATGCTTCTCGGAGGACAGAATTCTTCCTCTTATTTTGCAACCTTAAGCCGAAGAGCAGCTCACCTACAGTTGATTACTACCTGTAATCAACACGTAGTCTGCTCTGCTCCCAGAGCTGCTTTTTGCACCTGAAATGCTTGAATACTTCCCTAAGCATGAGCTCATCAGAAAACAAAGCAACCACAGCCTCACAGACAAAATTCCCCCAAAGTCCCAACCC
The DNA here is from genome assembly GCF_001431845.1 of Calidris pugnax. NCBI lineage: Eukaryota > Metazoa > Chordata > Aves > Charadriiformes > Scolopacidae > Calidris > Calidris pugnax. The sequence goes on along the minus strand of NW_015090830.1, from coordinate 16,861,402 downwards.
AGCACAGTGCCCCAAGGTGCCCTCTGCCCTGAAGGATCGAAGGTCCCACCCTGACCACTTCATTCTGTGTTTCTGATTGCACCTACTGAAGATTCTTCAGTGCTACCATTCCATCCAGAGTGCCAGTGAGCACATAGAACAAGACACTGGTGGCTCATTTCTCACTTGTAAGAATGCTTGGGATCATTAAAAGAAAACCGGTTACGAGCTTGAGGTGGGTGGCTGAAACGTGCAAGCAGGTCATGATGTCCCTGGGAAGCGTGCCCCTTCTTAGAAATATTTCTCTCCAGTGCCCTGCTGGGGCATCTGCTATCAAGGGAGGGCATGGCTCCCCAGGAGCATGTTCAGCCAACAGCCTTGGCCCACCCAGCACATGGCTGTGGCCGGTGCAGTGCCGTAGCCCACCCCGCATTTGGGTAGTCACCACCTGAGCACCCCACAACTATTTACTGGTGCAGCCTGCAATGGGAGAATGGCACTTTTCCAGCCCGACTGCCATTCGCAGGCAGGCAGAGGTTTCTTGCACACTTCATTGTGTCCCAAATGTTTCTCTCCTGAGCAAAGAAATTCCAAAGCCTTGCAGTTATCTTCAAAAAACCCCATACATTAAAACACAAGTATAAGCAATGTTACAACCTGACGGTACTTTTGCAATACAGCAAATACATAAATATATAAAAGAATGGAGGAAAAACCATACTGACAAGCCTTGCATATCTCAGCACGCATTGCAAGCATTTAAAGCACATGGTATGGGAATCTCCATGGGCACACAGCTGTGTATCATTTTGGGGTGAAGCTCAGTACTTTAGATACTAGGATCTCCCCAAGGCTTCTGAATAATTACAAAAATAAGCACAAGAATGGGACCTGGCCCCTGTTTCACTTGTGGCTCAACTCACAATTTGAGTCCTCAGTGCCAGAAGAAAACAGGTCAGTTTTGCACTTGAGAGGTCAATATTTATGATTCAGAAGGGCAGTAAGTTTGGTTAAGGCACTACTCTTTGATGCAGTTTACTAAACACCATCGATTACACCACAAATATTTTTTTAATTGCCAAATTCTTGTCTTCAGCAAAGAGCACCTCCAAAAGACACAAAATGTCAAACGGCACCAGTTTTCCTCCATCAGAGCAGCTCACTGACAGGTAAAATGCATCGTTAAGAACAACGCATTAAGAAGGATGAATGATTAATTCACCTTTCAACTGGCTCATGACTTCATCTCTGCACGGTACTGCTGCAAACTGTGTATTGCAAAAACTGATCCCACATGTCTTAACAACTGAGTCAAATCATCACACAAGCATTTTACTACTGTGTTCCACCCGTGTCCCCCTGCCCAAGCCTGAATGAAGAGCAAGGCACCCACTGTAGCTTTGCCTGTCACTTAAGCAGCTGGTCAGGATCACTGGCACATTACCCGTACCAGGCTTAGATAATCAGACAAAACCAGACTCTCCCTCTCTGAACTTCCACTCCAAGATGAAGTCTTATCATATACTGCCAGGTTTCTCTACTGCTCATCAAAATACTGGGAAGAGGTAGAGCCACAACGCATGTGACAACAACAAGGGAGTCAAAAGAAGCTGGACAGAACAACTGTACACGGATCTCCATACTTGCCCTAACCCCTAAAACTCTGCAAGTTTTAAAACTCTACATGGGGGAAAACGGTGCAGGAACTGGAGATAAGGGAGTGCTGACAATTCCTGCTCCCTTGACACGCTTTGCAGCATGGGAGGTTGGGGAAGAGAAGACACCTGGCAAATACCCACAGGACTAAATGCAGTGTCTCCGACCTCAAGTGCTAGCAGGAATCGTGCCCCTACAGAGCAGACGCCTCAGTCTGGTGCCCATAATCTGTTCTGCCCTCAAGCCTCCTCTTACCTGTATGAGACCGCATATGTCGCGTCAAATCTTGCAGAGACCAGAAACGCTTGTTGCACACAGTACAGACTTTCTTTCTTTTGTCTGCTTTTGCAGTACTCTTAGCCCCATCAGTCTTTGGTTTTTTGTCATCACTGCTCTTCTCAGTGGACTTTCTCTCTGTGCCTTCCCCCTCAGAGATGCTTTCGCTCTCTTCATTCTCCTTTCCTGTTGCCTCACAGTCCACAGGAGACTCCACTACCTTCAAGTCCATCGGAGACTCTTCCTGCTCAAGACCAGAGTCCTGCATCGAGGGAGCTCCTGCATCATCCTGAATGCTTTTGCTTTCATCCTCACTGCTCCTTTCATCCTTTCTGTCCTCACGAGTGTGGGCCTTTTTGTGACGGCTAAGAGTGCCAGCAAACTTGAAGGTTTTGCCACAAATGTCACAGGCATGTTTCCTTTCAGTCTGAGAACTGCTGCCTGCACTCTGGTCACTCTCTGCCAGCTTGAAGTCCATTAATTTGCTGGCAAAATTGAGGTCAAGACTTTTGTTACTTACAGAATCTTCCTCAGGGCCCTCTTCATATCCATCCGCTTTTTCTTCGGCATCCTCTTCTGCGGGAGGGGAGTCAGCCTTTTGCTCCTCCTTGGGGCCGCACTCACTCTCTGGTAGCTCTGTTATTTCCTCTGGCTGTTCCTTCTCGCAGGAGGTCAGGTCCAAGACTTCGTTTCCTGTAGCTAGTGTCTCCGCCTCAGACTGGCCGTCTGCAAGCAAACAGAGAGAAACTTTCAGTGGGATGCTCTCTGCTGATCCACAGCTACCAGCGGTGAGGCTGCACGCAGTCCCACCAGCACTGCTCCTGATCAACTGTCCCAACATCTGCTTCTTTTATCACCCAGGCCAATATCTTACAGCTGAAAAGAGATCAAACCACCACAGAACCCAATTAACAAGAGGATTAAAAATCTCTAACAAAATGCTTTCTTTTCCAGAATGCACTCACTTTCTTGGCAGTTTCTTCAGGTCACTCTTCATATAATCACTTTCACCAGAGAACGCAAAACGCTGAGATGTCAAAGCAGAGTAAGATCACTACTATTACAAATACACTGTACCAGAGACATGTGGATATATTATTTAGAATATTTCATGCATGAAATTTGGATATAGCTGGAAGTATTATACAATCACAGATTAATCAAACTAACTTACAAACTATAAGTAGTGGGAAACGCTTTTCTAAGGGAATGCAAAGGCCTTATACAACCAACTGGTACAAACGTTAATTAAATGTCAAAGGTTAGCACTGACAATAACATGGGTCAGTTAAAAATGTTGGGTATACATCATATAAGCAGAAGTTTGTCCACGTGTGGGCCTTTGACGTAAGCTCTTCATTACATTGATACCACCTGGAACCAAACCAATAAAAGCCAAGATGTAGTAACATCCAGTAATAACATCCACGAAGGCACCATCCTTCATTGTTTCACAGTTCCCATAATCAGAAGGTAAAACCCACCTAAGACATCCACCTTTATGACCTCCTCTGCTTCCTTATCAGTTTGGAGCGTTAACATTGCTGAAGACATAACATGTGTTGAAAAAAAATAAAACACATAAGGCTCTTAAGGAGAACAAAGGGCTGGAGCTGTACCCCTTCCAAGCTCTATACAATTAGTGTATGTGTAAATAGGAAATAAGCTTGACTGGATCTGGAGGCCAAAGCTGATGATGATGCATCCCCAGTGCCACTTTCCAGCAACTGTTCCAGGACACTAACTCAGCAAGTTGTGCTTTCTGAAAGCTGAAACCTGCCTTGCTATAAGTCCTCCCCCTCACCCCTTCTTGTTAACAGCACGCAGCCGAGGGAGCACACAACTTACCAGGCATTTCAGCATTCATCTGCAAGCCTGAGAGCTGCTGAGTAACTACAGGGATTTAGAAACTCTAGTAGAGCAGTTTACGTTCTCCATTTGACTTGTCTCTGAATTGCCTAGATTTCCTATTGCAGTCTTTCTTCATAAGCAAGGAGTAGTGACAGAAGATAAGAAGGTAAGTTCTCAGGCACTTAGTTTGAATGCAACATAACTTGCATTAACCCCACCTCCTTGCACAAATTATAATAAATGGCCATTAAACAAATGCCAAAGCTAAGCAGCATTTCCAGTAATCGTGAACAATCACTTAATAGTGCATAATCCTTGATTTGCTTTTTCTTGGAGAGGGTGGAAGGGGGAGAAATGACCTGTCAAAAAAAGTAATCTCACCTTTTAATCAAAACAGATCCGTTTACATAGACAGTGGATTACACAAAAGCTTTCCGCAAAGTTCATTGCTCATCTAATTATCTGCCCATTAAAACACACAACCGACCCATGCTCTGTGTATAATGCTAGAGAATTTGAGGATAGGGGCATCTGAAAACAAAGGTCACCTACAAGTGCTCTATGAATTTGCATTTGAATTCTGTGTTTTGACTCATTGCTTATTTCTTGGCTATATTCAAGCACAAAAAACCAGAGGAAAGCTATTATAAACAAAAAGAGGTAGTTTTTAAAAATCAAACTGAAATGTCGAGGCATAATAATCAAGGGGAAACACTGCTCCCCAACCCAGAGAAACGGGAGCCAGGCACGTATGAGAAGCCAGGCCCATGCAAGGTGCTCCTGGATGCAAGGCAGGTATCCGAGCAGCTGCCGGTGCAGGCAAGAGAGGGAGCCCAGAAGCCAAACCCAGACTGTATCTACCCAGGGGACACGTTTAAAAAGGAATCATGGTTATGGGTTCCTGCCTGCCACCTTCTTCCACACACTGCCTTTCAGGATAGGACAAGGACATCTGGCTCTCACTGGCAGAGTCTCACCTTGGCCTGATAGCGGGGGATGAAAGAAAGGATAAATAGCAACCGATGGGACTCCCTACTGCTGCTGAAAGGGTCCTCGTCCTTCCCTGGCCACCCACTCCCACCCCAGCCTTTACATTCTCATGGCTGCAGTGTGATCAGGGCCTTTTTCACCAGAGCACGGGTTTGTGCTGGACTGAAGTGACCCCTGAATCCCTGCTCCCTTTAGGCTAAGGGCAGGAGGGAAGGAAAGAGGAGCTGGTGAGAAGTCGTAACCCCAGCTGCCTTTGGTTCCTACCATCAAAAAGACCTATCTGTGGATGATGGGCGAAGGGATGGAACTGGAGCGGCAAAGTGGATCTTAGGACCAAAGATCTTGAAGTGACACCAACAGAAAGCACCTAAAACAGCTGCTCTACCGCTGCCTTCGGTGCTCATCCTCAGCAAAATCGGGGGTACCCCCTGGAAGGCATGGGCCACCCTGTCCCATCCCCAGCAGGGTTGAGAAATGCCCCCCCAAGGAGACATGCGTTAGGCTTAAGAAAGACTGCAAGCACAGCATGGAGGGGCTTCACCAGGCAGTGGGGCAGGAAGCCACGTGGGCTCTGTTGGGATGGAGGAATGAAGTGCATGAGGAGACTGAGACGAAGAGAGCTCCCTTTTTATCATACCCAGAGAGATGTTTTGTAACTCTCTGCTGACCAAAGAGAAGACAGAGGATGCAGAGTAAGTTTTTTTTATAACAAGAAACATCAGGAGCAAAGTGAACAAGGGGAATACACACTGGTAGCACTCAAGAAAGCGCAAGCCAAAACCAGAATGTCTTAAAACTCTCCAGAAGTACCAACTTTTATGTTCAACATGTCATACATCATGCCTGATTTTCCAATTTTCCCCTAATTTTCCCTAACTTTTTCTTCTTCTGCTATTTCCAAAAAACCCCACTATTTTTCTTACAGTATACTCATCCTTCAATGAATTGTATCCAAACTCTATGTCCTTTTTTCCTCTTCTCTGTGCCCCAGGCCCCTTCCCAGCTGTTACTCTGTTCTTGCGTGGCTGGCCCGCCATTACATTTTCCTGTGCATGAGAGATGCTCCAAGGGACAGGTGGTCCTCACCGTGCTTAGTGACGTTGCCTTACTGGCACAGGCAAACAGATGGGGTCGACACCAAGAAAAACAAATGCAAAGTTTAAACAATGTGCCTTCATGAAGGGCGAAGACCACTTCAGACACCGGGAGTGTGGATGCACACAGGCTTTCTTTCCAAAGGTGGCCACCACCCCTGAATGAAGACATTCAAAACTCCGGCAGGGATGCTGCCAGGAACATGCTGATGCGCGTACGTGCCTGGGTGAGCGCTCTTCCTTCTCACCTGCACAAACCAGACCTGGTGTCTTCTTTGTCAAGAAGGCGTTTCACGGGCCCCTGATGAAACCTCATGTGTATCGCGAAGCGACAGCTCCCAACTAGTCGAGCTGCTCTGTGGTCACCCCCAACCTGCGCGGTTAGTTTCACAGCTGGTGGAAAAGCGAGCTGCTCTGCACAAAGCCTGGCTGCTCGGGGGTGAGTGAGCCCAACGCTGCCACAGCTGAACTGGAAGAGCAACAGGGGAGCCAGGAAGGTGTGTGGGAAACACAACAATTGGGACGAGGCAAGCTGGGTCCCACAGCACAAGGGGTGGCTGCAAGGGTAGTCTCACACTGGTGGCCGCTCTGGCCGCTCCAGCAGAGGTTAGCCTTGGCCTACACTACTGGTTTTTCCCTGCTTACATGCCTATCTGCAGCAACAGAAAACCTTCCTGACCGTACAAGTCCAGCAGGCTTGTATCTTACACAAGGAGGAGGATTTTGACGGAGCATCCAGGTCTGGGCAAATATCCCTCCAACGAGGGCAAGCTCCTCTCCGACGGGTAATTCCTGTTTCCAGGACTTTGCAGATTTATGGTGCAGAGCAGCCGCTTGCATCCAGGTGGTGAGGAAGGCAAGGTGCATGGGAAAGGCCTGCCTTTTCTTTCACCCCTTTCCCATCTTTCACTTACTAAGGTTGTAAAATGCTTTCCGGTCCGTTTGTTATCCCACAGATATTTACACTCGGCAAGTCAAGAGGACAAGAGCGGAGAGGTCCGCTTGCCAAGGCTCCCACCCACTGCCACTTCTTCAGTAACCGTGGGAGCAGAACACATTACTTGTCACGGACAACCAGTGTCACTCCTCTGCAGCGAGGACAAGAAGGTGATACTATTTAATGATGTCAGTTCTGACACCAGAGTCAAAGAACATGGGCAAGGTAAGGGCAAGAGAGGAGATGAGCCAGGAGGTAAGGATGTATGGAAGAAGACAACATGAAGCAACCACGGGTAGCTCAGCTGCTGCCTCGTCAGCTCCTGGGAAAAAACGAACTTCTCAGGAGATATATTCATAAGCAAAACCTCAAGGACTCCATCTGAGAATCCAAAAACTTTTCCGCTTGCATGAAAGAAACCACTATATGTTTGTAGCCAAAATAATTTTTCCTTCAAACTGTGGAAAGAAGAGACTGTTTTGCTGAAGTCTATTTACAATTCAAGTCGCAGTTTTCAGTCAGCCCAGTCATAAGAGTTTGCTTAATCTTTTATAGGTGGCAAGAAAGAAGGAGAAAGAGGAGTAAACTCCTTTCCTGTATACACAAACAAAATTATCAAGGGACACTCCAAATGTGGAAAGTTTCAGATAAAAAAGCAGATACAGATCAAAGTGGGAAGGTTGCTGGTTTGATTCTGTTTTCCCGTGGTTTTCTTTTTTCCTGGAACTAAGTTGGAATAGAGAGTAGAGCTTGAGATGCTAAGGAGTTATTGGATAAAACTGGGTGTTGTGAGGGAAACAGTTTTGTGACTTTAAAGCAACTGTTTATTGCCAAACATTCCCGACATCCCAAGAGAAGCGTTAGAAAACCCATCACATAAATAATGCTCAAAACTGGAGCAGAGCAAGCACTGGAAATGGATGTTGTACAGGCAGTTGGCATTATCAGTCAGATGAACCGACGATTTACTATTTTCCCTCCGTTAACTGAAATAACCCCAGTCTTACAGCACAGACGCAGCCACCACTAGGTGGTAGCAGTCTAGTAAATTTGGGGGGTTTGGGACCTACTCACACTGCTGCTTCCTACTTCCACCCATTAACTGGAGAACATCTTTCCAACCTGCAGAGTCAACTTGAAAAATGTTGAGAGTTATCTTTGCCCATTTTTATTGTAAATACTCTAAACACTAAAATTGAGCCACCTTCATTACACCACATGCACACACACAAGTTAAATATTTAATTAGCCCACAGGTGAGGGAGCTTTCATACCTGCATGCCTTTTGAAATGAAAACATTTGAGATAGAAAAGGCCTTTTTACAGTAAACGGAACTGAATGTATCTGGGCCGAAAAGGAGAAAACCAACTCTGGGAATTAAAAAAAAAAGCTATTTCTGACTGTATCCACTGAGTGGAAATGTCCACTGAAAGGGGAACGGGGGGAGACCCAGACTTTCAGCTTACACTGAATTCTACTGTTTAGCAGAAAGGCAGTGTGATGTAGAGCTGGCAATACAATCAGCAAGTTACACACTATCCTCTCAGTATCTTCCAAACAACAGCTCTAGCACTCAGGCCGACCTTATGGCTCTTCCGTTTGCCAGGCACCCCAGCAGCAAGCAACTCCTGCTCTACCCTGGGCTGCGGCTCTGGAGCGGGAGTGTGGATGCACACAGGCTTTCTTTCCAAAGGTGGCCACCACCCCTGAATGAAGACATTCAAAACTCCGGCAGGGATGCTGCCAGGAACATGCTGATGCGCGTACGTGCCTGGGTGAGCGCTCTTCCTTCTCACCTGCACAAACCAGACCTGGTGTCTTCTTTGTCAAGAAGGCGTTTCACGGGCCCCTGATGAAACCTCATGTGTATCGCGAAGCGACAGCTCCCAACTAGTCGAGCTGCTCTGTGGTCACCCCCAACCTGCGCGGTTAGTTTCACAGCTGGTGGAAAAGCGAGCTGCTCTGCACAAAGCCTGGCTGCTCGGGGGTGAGTGAGCCCAACGCTGCCACAGCTGAACTGGAAGAGCAACAGGGGAGCCAGGAAGGTGTGTGGGAAACACAACAATTGGGACGAGGCAAGCTGGGTCCCACAGCACAAGGGGTGGCTGCAAGGGTAGTCTCACACTGGTGGCCGCTCTGGCCGCTCCAGCAGAGGTTAGCCTTGGCCTACACTACTGGTTTTTCCCTGCTTACATGCCTATCTGCAGCAACAGAAAACCTTCCTGACCGTACAAGTCCAGCAGGCTTGTATCTTACACAAGGAGGAGGATTTTGACGGAGCATCCAGGTCTGGGCAAATATCCCTCCAACGAGGGCAAGCTCCTCTCCGACGGGTAATTCCTGTTTCCAGGACTTTGCAGATTTATGGTGCAGAGCAGCCGCTTGCATCCAGGTGGTGAGGAAGGCAAGGTGCATGGGAAAGGCCTGCCTTTTCTTTCACCCCTTTCCCATCTTTCACTTACTAAGGTTGTAAAATGCTTTCCGGTCCGTTTGTTATCCCACAGATATTTACACTCGGCAAGTCAAGAGGACAAGAGCGGAGAGGTCCGCTTGCCAAGGCTCCCACCCACTGCCACTTCTTCAGTAACCGTGGGAGCAGAACACATTACTTGTCACGGACAACCAGTGTCACTCCTCTGCAGCGAGGACAAGAAGGTGATACTATTTAATGATGTCAGTTCTGACACCAGAGTCAAAGAACATGGGCAAGGTAAGGGCAAGAGAGGAGATGAGCCAGGAGGTAAGGATGTATGGAAGAAGACAACATGAAGCAACCACGGGTAGCTCAGCTGCTGCCTCGTCAGCTCCTGGGAAAAAACGAACTTCTCAGGAGATATATTCATAAGCAAAACCTCAAGGACTCCATCTGAGAATCCAAAAACTTTTCCGCTTGCATGAAAGAAACCACTATATGTTTGTAGCCAAAATAATTTTTCCTTCAAACTGTGGAAAGAAGAGACTGTTTTGCTGAAGTCTATTTACAATTCAAGTCGCAGTTTTCAGTCAGCCCAGTCATAAGAGTTTGCTTAATCTTTTATAGGTGGCAAGAAAGAAGGAGAAAGAGGAGTAAACTCCTTTCCTGTATACACAAACAAAATTATCAAGGGACACTCCAAATGTGGAAAGTTTCAGATAAAAAAGCAGATACAGATCAAAGTGGGAAGGTTGCTGGTTTGATTCTGTTTTCCCGTGGTTTTCTTTTTTCCTGGAACTAAGTTGGAATAGAGAGTAGAGCTTGAGATGCTAAGGAGTTATTGGATAAAACTGGGTGTTGTGAGGGAAACAGTTTTGTGACTTTAAAGCAACTGTTTATTGCCAAACATTCCCGACATCCCAAGAGAAGCGTTAGAAAACCCATCACATAAATAATGCTCAAAACTGGAGCAGAGCAAGCACTGGAAATGGATGTTGTACAGGCAGTTGGCATTATCAGTCAGATGAACCGACGATTTACTATTTTCCCTCCGTTAACTGAAATAACCCCAGTCTTACAGCACAGACGCAGCCACCACTAGGGGGGTTTGGGACCTACTCACACTGCTGCTTCCTACTTCCACCCATTAACTGGAGAACATCTTTCCAACCTGCAGAGTCAACTTGAAAAATGTTGAGAGTTATCTTTGCCCATTTTTATTGTAAATACTCTAAACACTAAAATTGAGCCACCTTCATTACACCACATGCACACACACAAGTTAAATATTTAATTAGCCCACAGGTGAGGGAGCTTTCATACCTGCATGCCTTTTGAAATGAAAACATTTGAGATAGAAAAGGCCTTTTTACAGTAAACGGAACTGAATGTATCTGGGCCGAAAAGGAGAAAACCAACTCTGGGAATTAAAAAAAAAAGCTATTTCTGACTGTATCCACTGAGTGGAAATGTCCACTGAAAGGGGAACGGGGGGAGACCCAGACTTTCAGCTTACACTGAATTCTACTGTTTAGCAGAAAGGCAGTGTGATGTAGAGCTGGCAATACAATCAGCAAGTTACACACTATCCTCTCAGTATCTTCCAAACAACAGCTCTAGCACTCAGGCCGACCTTATGGCTCTTCCGTTTGCCAGGCACCCCAGCAGCAAGCAACTCCTGCTCTACCCTGGGCTGCGGCTCTGGAGCAGCTGTTAAACTTTGCCTGACACTGAAAAAGCAGTTTCAAGCCCTTTGTCCTCTAGGAAATACCCACAAATGTAGTTCAGAGGTACAGACAGCTACAAAGTTTGGAAAAACAAAAAGTCCCCCGCTATACCCAGGGCTCACATGATTTCTGGAGGGATCACAGAGTGGCAGATATGTAGAGCAAAGATGAATTCTGCTAAACACCAATCGGAATATTCACTGCTGAGTATACTTACTTTGTAAATATTTGTCTAGTTAGCAGAGAGCAATTGTTTTCAACCCTTTCGCATTAGGGCCAAGCCTCTTTAAGAAAGGTATCTTTCCTTAGTAAAGTCTCTTTCTCCATTGCGTGAGAGATAATCCCTTACCCCACTCTCATCCCATATCTCTCCTCCATCAACTGCATTTTGTTGCAAGAAGGGAGCATTCAGAAAGCCCTAGGGAGACGAAGGCAGGGCTGCTTTAACATGATGAAAGTGGGCGATTCATTAAGTTGCTTCACAATTTCATCGTACTCCTCTGTCGGTACCGGTCTCCCATGGCCCGACTGCTGCGAGCCAGGCGAGATGTCCTCAGTTTGCTTCAGGTGCTTTAGTCAGACCATTCCCTTCCTCTCCACGCAGCAAAGACACGCACAAGCCCCATCACTCACACCGCTTCCTCATCTCTGAATCCTATTCAAAACCACCATCCTGTTTTTTGTTTTGGTTTAAAACAAGACCAAAAGAAACCCTCTATAAACTTGTTCCCAGTGACACTCTATTGAATTGCACTTCCTGCCTTACACCTCATCTTAAAGCTTTCCTTCATTTATGGCTAACCAAACACCATCCCAGCATCTCCCTTCACTCCCTTTCCTTTCAGTGTACAGTGAAACCTGGATGATTCTCTGCTTCAAAATACAGCCCTCACACGGGCTCTGCATGGGTGCCTCACGCACGCTACCCACCCACCTTTTAAAACCAGCACAAAAAGAGAAATGACCCCATTTTAAACTGAGCCACAGTTTCAAATTGTTAATTTACTTCCACTGATTTTGAAATCCATTTTTCTTGGACAATGGAGGGAGACCGCAAGTCCAAAGCTGTTGAATGATTTTGGACCATGATTAAACACCACTCGGAGAAGCCAGTTATAAACACTAAGCTGTGCTATAAAGTGCATGTGGTAACTATAACAGTATAGGATCTGGGCTCCTTCTTTGCTGTCTCAAGCTGCTGTTTGAAGACACAAAACATTTGACAGCAAAGCCAATTTCAACAGCATCTATCCCCAGCGCCTCCCAGGAGATGCTGCCAATTCCACACCTCAGCTGCATCAATGTGCTCTTTTAGAGCCATACTGCCAGCCGGATCCGGGAACTGATCTCACGACTGCCGGTCCCTCCCCTTGCCCTTTCCATTTTTTTGGGCAGCTGGGTCAGCTACAGCTGTGGGGATGAACAGTTGGGAACAGGTTGAGCCAGTAGAGCCAAGAAGTGCTTTGTGCTATCCAACCGTGGCCCAAGGCTCTGTCTGCCAGGGGCAGGTCGAACCACTCTGACCAGCCCAGCGCCAGCTGCCTGAGTGCTAAGAACAACATCTACCTTCCACCAAAGTCCTACCCATCCCACATGCTGCGCCAGCACTCATCCGAGTAGCTTCAGAAATGCTTGCCTCCTCACCCTGTTGACCGGCTGAGCTGCATTAGGACCCCTCTGACGACAAAGAAAGTTTTCAACAGACCCAAGTAGGACATTTTAGTTTCTCTCTGCCGCGAAGATCCTCGGAGGTGAGCACTTTCAGAGCCCTTTCTGCAGACTTTTGTTCTGTGAGGGGATCATGTTATAACATGAGTCTTCCTCTCTCACGCCGTAGCCATCTGTTGTCTGCATAGGCAGGATGAGCCCACGTGACACCCCTGATACCGTGCTACAGCCCTGTGAAGTTACGGGCTGTTAACATGGTAACAAGACAACTTAGTCTCTTCATGATAGGCAAGATCAAATCACGTCGTAACATGTCTCCAGCATGGCAGATTTTAATGCCAAACTAGTACTGAGACCTGTATTACTACATTTGAATCACTGCAAGGCAACGTGCCACATTTAAAGAAGAAAGGATGAGAGCCTGGGAAGATGGCAGATTTTCCCAAACAAACCAGAGTTCGAAATGTAAGAGGAAAACCCTGTGCAGGCTTTTGCACAACCTGATCAGCAGCTACCCTGAGGTTGAGAGCAACAACTGATTCGTAATTTTAACTACCCTGACGCACAGAGCCAGCTTCTTGCTGCTTTTAGGTTTGTTACGTCGACAACTCTCCTGTGAAACTGACTCAAAGTGACAAAAAGTGACCCTGTCCCTCCTGGAGGTGTGAATGCCTTACAGCAACAGCTCCGGTGTGCAAACGCTTTCCAGGCAGGGCACACGTACCACCATCTGCTGAGCTTCTTTCTTGCACCTATCCCATTTGGTCAGCGCACAGAAACCCTGAGTGACTGTGCTCACCCTTGGTTTCTCATCAGCTTGTCCTTTCTGCCTACGTGCCACTTGCCCGCCTACAGCACAGCCTTGCGTGATCTGACAACCTCCTCCGCCGCTGAACTCTGAAACAGAGGGGGCGATACGATGGCAGGTGAGCTTCAATGCAGACGGATGTAAGGTAAAGCTCCTCTGGAAAAAGAATCTAAAACATACATACGTTGTACTGGCAGTACATTGAGGCAGGAGGGCTTGCAGCCATCACTCACAGCTCTCCAGGATCACCGGCTTGGTCTGCAGCAGCCAAACTAAAGCCAAAGAACACTGGGCACCATGAGGAAAGGTATTGAGAGCAAGACCAAGGGTGTCCCTTTCCTGCTGCGTAAAACCCTGGTGTGCCCTTGTTTCAGGGGGTGTGTGCACTTCTGGTCTCCACGCTGCAGGAAGTGTCGCAGATGGCACACAGCAAATGCCATCCGAGCGATGGGGCAGCTGCCCTGCACGGAGACACCAGAAAGGCTCAGGCTTCCCATCTTGAAGGAGAAGGGGGCGTTATGATTGATGTTTACAAATTGTGAAGGCAGCTGAGAGGGCACACACAGAACTGCAATTCTCTGAAACTAGCAGTGGATCAGCTGAAAGCAGATTAAAAAACGGTTCCTTACGCAGCAGGCAGTGAACTTCTGGAGCTTGACGCCAGATGAGGCCGGAGGCAGACACCACCAGCAGGTCCAGAAAGCAACAGGAGAGACTTGCACACAACAGGTCCATAAACAGGTAGTGAAGGGAGCAGGCAGGGATGTGCCCTCTAACATACAACCCTAATGCAGCAGTTGTGAATGCTGATAGAGCATTAAGGGGAACAGACCGCAGGAAGTGGCTGGGCCCACATGCTGACCCTAAATAACACATCCTACCACGGCCATCAGAGACACGAGCGAGCACTTGCTGCTCTAATGTGGCAGGGAACTCCGCATGTCCTTACGCTTTGCTCGTCTGCAGCGTTCAGCCCCACCAAACACAACCCGAGCTTTTTATCCTGAACAGCAGCAAAAACTGCATGTGACACTGTGAGATCCAGCATCCTCTTCCTTAGACTCGGGGATAAGCACATTCCTCCTCAGATGGCAGCTGGCAGCTCCAGATTTGTACAAATTCCATTAGATTTGGTAAAAAAGACAACACATTTTTGACAGGGGAAGAGCTTCTGGCCTGACCCAAGAAAAAAGTATGTCTATCTGTCCTTCTAATGTCCAATAAGAAATTCCTTTGTTGTTTTTTTTTTTTTTTTTTCCCCATTAACTGCTTGGTGACCATCTACAACATTCTGTCTGCAAGCTCCTCAACAGCAGGCTCTCTCTTGAGATGTCTATCACCCGTGTGAATTTGACACAACTTCCATCAAAGCCACGGGGCATCTTTCCATTGCCTTCAGTGGAATCATGCCCCATACATCGAATAAACAATCAATTACTTCCCCACTGGAGAAAGTTTTTCATGTCTGTAATTCATTTAAATGACTAGAACAAGGGAAGGGCCTGAGCACAGTAAGAGTTGAAAGAAAAGCCAGGATCATGCAGTGCAATGAGGAAAGCAGTCCTGCAAGACATCTTCATGACGAAGAAAGAGATTGTGAGGATAGTCACTTGTAAAAGGAGATCTGCCCTTGTCACATCTTCCACCTCACACCCAAAACCTCGGAACACACACCCCCTTCCCCCTTCCCCAGCCAGTAGCCTCTTTGATACAACATTGTGGGTAAGTTTCTCACTTTAATCTTCTGCAAGTTGGTTCTGTTCTAATTAGCATCTCAACCTGTACAAGGGATTCCCCACATCTCGCAGACATCTCAGGCGCTGTTTCTTTCTCTTAATTTTCTCCCAGTGTCAACATAACTCTTTAGAAGCATCGAGGCACTGCTTTTTGTGGGCTTTTAAGTCACTCTCTCTTTTTAGATGCCTGCTAAGTCAACCATAAATTTATGGTTATGAATACCACCACTTTCTGCACTTTTATTTGGCTTCGTTCACAATGCAAATACAAAACAGAACTTCAAAGTTGAGCAGAAATCCTTTTGCTTCATGATAGCCCAATTCCTTTCCACATCTCTTTTCAAGCATGCAATGACAGGATTAGCTGGGGATTAATTACTTGAAACTCAACCTGCATCTCAGGTCACAATTTTCTCATATTTTTAGCCTTTAAAACTTCCTTATCAACCAAAGATTTTTCATAAAGACCAATACTTACAAGAGATAAGATATTCTTCTTCCATACAAACGTCCTAGCTGGAGGTCTCCAAATCCAAACAAAAATTGTGCTTACTGTGCAAACTCCCGTACTCCCAACCTCAAGTTACAGTCCTATTCCCAAATGGAAACCAGACTGCTTTCCAAAAATGTCACCTTTAAAGGCACAAAAAAGATCATTCAAAAAAGCAGGACATTTCATGGAAGCCCATCATTTGAAGAATGCTTATCCTCCAATCAACAGGAAACATTCAGGTTCATGGGCTAGGTCTAACTGTATTCTATTTATCTATGACTTTATTTTCTTTATAGATCTTTTCTTGTCCAGTTCATCCCTGCATTAACAGCAAAGCAAAACAAAAACAAAACATCTGTCCTCTGCCATTTCATCTCACCTTCTACAAAAAATAATGTTGGGCCAAATAAGATCTGGCAGTATCACTCTGAAAATATCCTCAGGTGATTCTCTGCAAAAAGATTTAGGTTATCTATAACAAATTAATGGCCAACAAAGATCATTATTTTAATTTTGTACTGAACTTAGGCTGATGCACATGCCATAAAAGGAGCAAAATTAACTGCACCACCATCAGGGCACATCTTACTTGCCGCTTTGAGAATGAAAAAAGTCAAGAGCAGGAGAGAAGAGCAAAAAAGAAAGGCAAACTGTGTTGAACGTAGAAGAGTAAATTAAACAATAAAGACATCAAGAGAAAGAAAGTATTAAAAGCAAGTGTTCCAAGCATGTTCAAACAAAACACAGGTACTGTGCTAAACACTGTACAAAACCAAGCTATGCCAAATTCCCAGTGCCCCACTGGTAAGCTTTACATTAAAATAAAAACTGGCGAGGAAGGTGTATACTTCTTCAGGGAAATGCTTCTGAACTAAAAAACACACTGTGGTATTGAAGCAAGAATAAGCAGGGTGAAAGCTTTCACAAGAGACACTTTTGATTGTATGAGGAATACAGGTTACTGGTTACCATGTGCATTTTTCCACTTTGACAAAAGGTAAATATGATGTAACACCGCATGGATGGAGCCCTCCATGTTGAAATTTTACTGAACATGAAAGACACACTTGCAAAAATCTTTTCATGTATGTATGAACACAGTAGTTTAAAACTGGTAATATATAGAGACTACTTAAATGCTCAAAATTATTTACTTTTTCCTCAACCATGGTCACTTGGTAAGCTTAGACCACTTATACAAATTACTCCAGTAACAACTTCCCTACAAATGGGTGGAGAAGATCTAGTTGCCACTTTTTAGCTCAAATGACTGCCTTGGTTTTTTGATAGCAGTGTACTACAGAAATCTAGGAGCATGGACCAGCTTGCCTGCAGTGATTCCTTATGGAGCAGACACCCAACACATGCACTTTGGAAGCAAATGACCAGGACGCTCATCTATCCCTTTCACATCAGACTTTTGGTCCCTTCTCTCTCCAGGTCAGGGAGCAGCCATCAAGCCCAGACAATAGTTCCCCCTCTTCCCTTTACAGTAAGATTAGTGAATAGATTATTTTTCTTAACTCCTTTTAAAAACCAGAGCTATCTAACAAGTCACTGCCTGTGCAATAGGTGGGGACAGAAATGGTGCATTGCACTATTGGCACTGTAGATGTCTCCATCAGAAATCCAGCTCGCCCACCCAGAACACAAACCCAACAAACTGCTTTATCTATCATGCAGCTGCCAAACTCCTCCCATGCCACCAGCACCTGACACCACAAAAACACAGGGCTCCCTCCATCTGAATGCATCTTACTTAGTGCTTGCTTTGGCACCACCTCCCTGGCCTAAAATCTCCTCTACCTTCCTAGCTTACCTCTCCCTCTCTCGTCCAGTAAGCTTCATCTACACTCCTGCTACAGGGGAGCTGCTGTGAACCCTCAGTTTAGAAACAGAGCACTAGTGTCACCTGAAAGGAGATGCCCCGAGGCCAGTCAAAGCTTGCTGTGGGGTAGTTCTCCAGCAACAAATCTCCCTCAACGATTAAAAGAGAGCTCGGGATTATCATTGCCAGAGTGCACCAACCCGAATCTGATAATCGCCACTGCTGTACAATCACCAAAAATACTGAATCTGCTCTGGGGATCCAGTCCTACTACAACCAGATGCTTGCCTTCTCTGTAGATGATGCATAGGCTTTCTGAAAGGATGGTGCCTCCTTCCAAGCCTGGTGGTGGTAGGGGCAACAAGTTTTACCAGTACAACTCATGGCCGAGTGCATTTTCCTTTCTTCATTAAGGGTTTACACCAGTGCTGCTACCTTGGAAGTCTGCCATCAATAAGCAGGTCAAACCCCTTAGTCTGGGAAAAGCCTCTCTATTGTTTTCTGTCTCATGAACAGTTCTTCAGTAACTATATATTTTTTTTGGAGAGCAGGGTGTTAGAAAACAATTGATACGAATAAAGAGCTCTCCTTCACCACTGAAAGTAAACTGTATGCTTAATAAGATGAAATAATTTGGTCTCTGTGGGCCAGAAAACAATAGCCTCACTGTTGCACTGATACCTTGCAAGTTATGTCCTCACATCACCCAAAGCAAACTGTAATAGGGACTGCTCCACAGCTCAGATTCCCTCTAAACCTCTTAGCTAACCTCTTCTACCTCTTCAGGTTTCCCTCTTTAGCACAGACATGAATTGGTTGCTTCATGAAGCCTCAATTCCATCAAAAAATGTGAAGCTATATTATCTCTTATGAGGCTGTACTCAGTTGCCTGAAGTTTCTTACAAATACCCTTAACTTTCATTCTTTAACACCAGGAGTTGAGACTGTATAATGAAGAAAAAAATATCAACAACTGTGACTGACTTAAAAGGGAGCAACAGCAAGCAGAGCTTTGTCCTCTCTCTCTCTGAGCAGGATGAGAATCTACTAATTACTTTATTACTGTGTGGGTGGAAAAAAGAGTTAACTTCAAATCAGCAAAGCATTCAATGCAGTATTTCCTTTATAGCAAAGAATGAAAAATAACCCCAAACCTAGCATAAATCTCACTCCTCAATTCCTCCTTTTGTTTACACCAGGTTTGAGGTTACTTACACAGTGGCACAATATTAAAGACTCCATACACATCCCCATGCCTTTGGGCAAAAGCCCACCTTTAGTTGTCTATCTCTGAGAAGAAACATCTCCTAGAGGCAAGCTAATACGTAATGCTCAGGATGATGTTTCTTGCATTCTCTTTCTTTGATCCATCAAATAAAATCCACCGCAAGAAAAAAAAATGCTAAACACTATATTATTTTATTTCCCTGTCACAATTCTATACTTACTTGCTCTCATCTTTATGGATCCTTTTATCATTACCGATGCAGATAAACGGCCACTGGAAGCAGCCAAACAAACCATTTAAGGTACAATGAAATATTCAACACGCACGTTCACCTTCAAGAGAAGGCAATAATAACAGAACACCTGAAACCAGAGTCTTTTCCCAGGTACGCTGTTATGCCACTGCAGTCAAATGGGTTTTAGCAGTTTAATTTGCCCCCTTGATACTCAAAGGCACAAAGATTATTCCATTACTGAAAAATTTACCACCACCACTACACAACAGCAACAGCCAGGGATTTGCAAAATAACAAAGAATACCCTTCAGACATCAGAGAGAGGACAAGAAAAGAAGATTCCTCCATGGAGAGGCCCCTTCATGAGGAGCATCCTCAGGGGCTACAATCCACTGTGAGCACAAGGCGCTCTTACCTGTGTGAGTGAGCATGTGCCGCTGCAGGGAATTTGCCCATGGAAAGACTCGAGGACAGTAAGGACAGGGGATACTTTGCAGGCAGTCTGGGTAAGCGTTCCTCTTCCCTCTCAGCAGCTTATCTTCAGCAGTTTCCTTCTCATCCTCACTTGTTCCATTTCTGCCGCTTTCTTCCTTGAAATTGTCAGTGGACTGCAGAAACGGGCTAAATTTATTAGTGTCTGTGGTAGCCAGCATCTTCTCTATGCTGGCAAACTCCCCACTTGATTCCAGATCCACACCACTGCTAAGTTTAGGCTTATTTTTCGTTCCCTTCTTTCTACCTCTTTTCTTAGTCAACCCAGCCTCGGCAACGGGAGACTGCTCTGGATCACACGCCTGAGCCAGGTCACCGGGCAGGCTGGGGTCTCTCTGAACGGCGGTCACGATTGTCACTTTTGCTTTGGCATTCCCTGATTTGTCGCACCCAGTGGAGCTGCTCAGTGCCTTGGGACTGGCGTCTGCAGCCTCCGTTTTCAGCAAAGCAGGAGCAGAAGACACAGATGAAATGATCTGTGCGATGGAAGCCAACGGTGGCAGCTCTTTAGTTACTGGAGGCTTTGGCAAGAGAGGTGGCGGTGGTGGTTTAGGCCTCAAGGGTCTCAGCAAGGCAGAATTGCCAAGGAGAGCCGGGGAAATGATTGGGACAGTCAAATGCAATGAACCTTTCAGTGGCTGGGGATGTCTGACAGCCCTGTTTTTCTCTGAGTTCCCATTGGCACCAAAAACCAAAGGACACTGCAGACAGTTATAGGCTTTATCACTGTTCCCAGAAGCAGCCAACTCTTGATTCCTGGCTTCACATGGGACATCATCTTTATCCTTCTTCAGGGCTTTGGGGATGGACAGGTCGATGGGCTCCATGGAACAGTCGTAGAGGGACAGGGGAGAAGAGCCAAATAGGTTCTCCTGCTTCACTTGCACAGCACCCAGGCTTTTGCTCTTCTGAGAGAAATCCAATGGCTCGTCAAAATCCATCGGGAAGTTGCCCGTAGGTTCAAGTTTGATGGGAACGTGAGATGATGGCCCAAGCAAGAAGCCATTTTGTGGTTCCAGGAAAGGCGTCATGGACTTGCGGTCCATATAAGTGCTGTCTTCCAATAAAGTAGGGTCTGTCTGGCTTTCCTGGGCACTGCAGTCCACCGCTAAGATGTAATTCTCAATCTCCCTTTCTTGCACATGCAAATGCTGCTTGAGGATATGGTGAATGCAGTTTCTCTTGGCTGAAAAGGCTGTGCCACATTCCTTGCACTCAAACGGCTTCTTCTTCTGGCAGCCGCTGTGCGTCCTCATGTGAATGCGGAGGGCCCGGTAATGCTTCAGGTCCTCGCCACACAGCTTGCACACAGTGTCTGGGGAGCAGAAAGCATCCACCATCTCCGCGGCATTGCTGGTGACGTATTCAATGTTCTTCTCTATATCCTTCCTGGTCACTTTGAGGTGCTTCTTTCGCAGGTGCCTCTCGCAATTGGCTTTCACTGTGAACGGGTAGTGGCAGATTTTACAGATGTAAGGCCTCTCCCCGCTGTGTGTCCGCAGGTGCCGGATCAGCGCTGCCTTGTCAGCTGCAATATAGTCACAGATGTTGCACTGGTATGGGGAAATACCCAAGTGAGAACGGATGTGAGCTCTCAGGACACCAGAGAAGGCAAACACCTGGTCACAGAAACGGCAAGGGTACAAAACTTTCCTCATGGTTGGGGCTTTCTTGTTCGCTGCCCCTGCGATGATGGCTTTGAGGTCCCCTTCTGTCACCTCTTGCTTGATCTTGGCTTCCATGCTCAGAGGCAGGAGAGCTTCGATGATGCTGTCCTGCTCCAGTTGTGTCTTCATCTCGTGCTGAGTTAAAGGCTCTACTTTGGGTTGGAGGAGCAACTGTGAGGAAGGACTCGATTTAGCTCCTGGCTGGGGGAGGTGAGAGTTGGAGGAGGACTCCACCGAGTTCTTGATCAGCCTCAGAGGGGGAGGTGGGAGGCTTGGGCTGATGCAGCCAGGGGAGGCTTGCTGGGCACTGATAAGAGGAGGAGGTGTAGAGGTTGCGACGACTGTTCGGGGCGTTACCAAAGGCTTTGGCTTCAGTGGCGGCATATGCTTGAAAATGGACTGCACGGGGACAGAAGGTGCCTTAGAAAGTGGAGGAAGACTGATTTGAGGAGGAGCGGAAGAAGCCATCTTCAAGATCTGCTGAATGTCTGCCAGCTCAATGGCAGACTCATTGGAGATGGGTTTTACCACAATACTGCTGTCAGGCTGGATGATAAAACCCTTCTGGAAAGGCTGCAGCGAGAGGAGCTTTATGTTCTCTTTTGTAGGAGGAAGGACTGAAAATGACCCTCCCATAGAGGCAGCTTCCAGAGGAGAGAGGCTGAGCAGACCGGTGCTGCCGGGTTCCTGAGGTAGGTTACTCTTCAGTGCTCTGAGCCGCATTTCTTGGACCTCATCTTGTGTATTGTCCTCCTGCTTGACAGGCTTGATGTCTTTGGTGTACTGTAGGCCCAAGGATGCCATGAAGGCTTTCTGGTCTGGGTTCTCGCCAGGTGGGGTCGTGGACTGTGGCTTGTGCTTGTCTTTTCCCTGATCCACCACGTGAGTTTCTTTGTGCAGTTTGAGTGCTGAAAGCATGGGGAATGCCTTGTTACACGTCTCGCAGATAAATCGATGGAAGTCACTGATGCACCTTCGCAAATTTGTTTCACACCAGACCTGCAAGACATGCACAAATATTTAGAGTAGACATCTCAAATTGGAAAGGTATCACATGCTGCTGCAAAACAAAAACAGTTCACTCTCTCTTCCACTGCCCAAGTTAAAGAGTTTAGAGCAGCCACCACCTACCTGGCATGGAGATATTCCTGCTCCACAGCCTTTCGTCACCTGAGTGGTGTATCTAAATTAGGGGCTGATTCTCAAAAAGTTCCCTTCTGTAAAAGCAAACTCCTTCAGAAGGCTATTCAGACTCTCAAATACTTTTCCATCCTGAACTACCCTTCCAGAAATCTCTCTCACTTCACTGACAGGACAGGAGCCTTAGTAGACTATACAGCAAACTTCAGTAAGCTGGGCAGTACGACTACCTCCTCTAACTTTATTACCACAAAGAAACTTGGAGGAGAGGAGAAAAAACAAAATGGCATCCAAGAAGGCATAAACCAATCAAAATAATCACCCCCAAAAGCAAATCAATGAAACACAGAGTCCAAAGTAGAAAGGCTTTACATTAGTGAAATCTGATTACATTTGTTCTCCCAAGAAAAATACTAACCTCACAAATGTCCCTGAAAATGATCATGAATCCATATGCTATATTTAAATGCTAGCCAGATAGCTCACATGTTGCAATGGTTCCACATCAAAGAAGAGCAAAAGCGATAAATTAAATAGAGGGCTGGGTTGTTTAAAAAGTTCTCTCTTCTGATTTTGTAACTTTTACAACAAAACCTAGAAGAGCTGGAAATCAATGCTTTAATTGAATGCGAAGACAAAAAACTGCAGATATCGAGTAAGCATGGTCCACATGAATTGTACTGTTGATTTATTTCTCTTTGTTTGTTTTTTTTTAATAGATAGCAACTGCAGCCAGACCCAAACCAACTAAAGCAGGCAAGGTGTGGGGAGGAAGGAGGAGGGAGGAATAGTAACATCCAATAGAAAGCTTTATGGCTCTCAGAAAGATATTTATACACTGCCTCTCAGCCTTTCCCCAGTCAGTTAACCTCAAAAGTGAAAAAACTTCAGAACTCACATAAGGAACACAGTAGGAAGGTATCTGGGAGTGTTTTGTGAAGAAGTCACTGAAGATATCACCATCTAGTAAGTAAGGTGACTTCCCACAGTTTTTCATGAAAAAATCTTTCACACCACAACTGCATCCTTGTTACAGGTAAATTAAAATAAATAATGCCTTCCTTACCATGTGTCCTCCCTATTGATTTTAGATGTGGGCTGGTTTGGGGAAGGTGAGAACTAATGGGCAGGTTGGAAGGGACAAGGATCTAATACCATGCAAGTTTGCCTTTAAAATATTTTTATAGATCTTTACACCAATAGTTGTCCACTGAAATGCTGAAAAAAAAAAACCTACAACCAAATATTCTTTAGATGAAAAAGGAAAAAGGGAAGGCAGGAAGTATCTAAAGCCTACACAGACAGCAGCAATGTGCTT
The DNA here is from genome assembly GCF_001431845.1 of Calidris pugnax. Lineage (NCBI taxonomy): Eukaryota > Metazoa > Chordata > Aves > Charadriiformes > Scolopacidae > Calidris > Calidris pugnax. The sequence continues at coordinate 16,837,865 of NW_015090830.1, read as the reverse complement.
TCCACAAAACGTTCTACACCCAAGCTCTGACTCATCAAGGACGAGTCTTTCAATGAATTCAGAATGCACTTCATCAGTTGGTACCTTAAGTTATGAAGAACAGAGCATACCTGAGAAATGCGGGGGAACTTCCTACAGGAGAAGTCCGTGAATCCCAAGTCATGGAAGCCTGCTGGAATTGAAGGGTTGTTCTGAATGAAAGGCTTTCCCATGGGATCTCTGGGAAGCTGCTTGTGGATCACTGCATTATGGCGCAGTAAGCCCCGATGAGTACGAAAGGTAATACAACAGATGTCACACCTGGAAGAAAAAAGAATAAAGTAGAAATGACTTACTGATTGCTGCAAGCTTAAGAACTACAGTCTTCTCGCATTAGGCCAGCTGCCTTCCTCTCGCCCCATGATACTAAGAACCTGCCAAATGCAAAACGAAGCCACAGCGTGTCAAAACCCTACCACCACAGAAAGGCCATCGCAATCACAGTCACTTTCTACCAGTTTCTGGCTATTAAGTTCACTGGAAGGTCAAACAATAGAGACGTCAAAGACGTTCGAAGAACTGAGTGTCACACGTGGGCAGATGGTGAAGTGGCCGCTGAGACCACAGCCTTCTAACAATCTTCTCATGTAGGGCTCTACATAAATCATTTCAATGGCTTTACATCGTTTCATTTTTACTAAAAAGTACTATGGAAATAAAAAATGTTTAAAAAAATCAGTGACAAGGAGAGGCTAAATCAGACCTAGGTAGCAAGCAGCTGCAAGTATATTAACATCACCTTTTTTAACTACTGCTTAAAATGTACTTCTGCACACCACTCAAGTACCTGTGTATGAATTTTCTCCGCACTGCCTTTCTGTAAACTTCGACTGTTTTTTCTCAAAGCTGAGAAATAAATTGTTTGAGAAGAAAAACTAGTGCTCCTTGAAGGGGAAGAAGCTCAGAGGAGGAAGACCTGAAATAGGTTCAACTCTTCTGACACTAATACAGCCGCTTCGCAGCAAAGCATGTCCCAAAGAATGCAGAAGCAATGTATTTTCCTACCCACACCTTTATTGCTATGATTTCTTGTTTTTCTTAAGTTCTCAAATTCCGAACTCAGCTAAACAAAAGTTTCTTACATAAAGTGGACTTGCATTAAACAGTCAAAGGTATTGGGAATACAGCTATGCTGCAGGCAGTAAGAACTATGCAGCAACATTTGGCCGACACGTCAACAAACAAGTCTTTTAAATATCTCGGATTTGAGCTCCGCAGCATGACAGGTCACATCCACTCTGCATTCAACAAGTGACACACAGTTTCACTCAGCGTGATTCCTTGTGGTTACAGCTCCAGCTCACAACCAAAGCATGAGTTTCACAGAAGCAAACACCAGTGAATGTGAAGCAGTCAGATTTTGTCAGTGAGGATATTATAAGCACAAGGAGTTTTTCACGTCTCCCCCTGCCTTAGTTCTCCTCACACTGTCTTCACTCTCCACACCAAGGAAAAGGACATGTGCCTACTCATTAAAAAAACATCCTGCAATTAGAAATGACTTCTGAGAAATTCCTGAAACCACTCCCTCCCTGTCCTGTCCCTAACAAGCTCCCATTGTTGTTCTTTTTATCACTACATAAACTTCCACAGACTTTTTTTATTCCCTGAAAATGAAGAGATAACCAAGTCACCCACAAAGCAATTGGACTCATGGTCTCTGAGTGGTGAAAGAAGCAAGTGTGAAGTATATGTAACACGGCCTTTGTTATCACGGTACCCAGAAGGCTGGGACATAAATGTTATGCGCTGGAGGTTTAATCTGTTTTATCTCCCCTGTCAATTCACTTGCATCCTACCTTTATAATTATTGCCAGCGTAGTCCCTGCATTCCATTAAATACCAAACCAACGTCGTTTACAAAGCAAAAGTTTACTTAAAGAGGTCTGCTAAATATGACAACAATCTCTGGTGAGGGGCGAGGAATGCCAACACGTAGCACTCCTCCAGCGTCAGGATCTACAGCTCTCTTCCAGCTCCCTTGGCAGCACCTATTCCGTGATGCAAAGCTTTCATCTTCGGCAAAACAAAAACACACAACCACCAAAACCGCTGGGGGAAGCAGGGCATTAAAGGGTTAGAGCAGTCACCTGAAGAACTTGCAGGCTACTGAAATAAATTCTCTTTTAGAGGTGATGAAAACGCCTCGTGTGAAAGCAAGCGGTGCTTCTGGCACACTTCTCCTGCTACGTCAGCGTATGGACAACAAGGGCTTGCAAGCAATGCTCCTGCACAACCGAGAGCATCGCCGGTGGTCTGTGGGGCCAGCTGTTCTCCAGAGGGGTGCAGACCCTCATCTTGGGGTGTCTTGAGGCAGCTCTGGGGTCTCCAGTATGCCTGGCCTTCCCCAGACCAGCAACCCTATGAAGCAGCTGTATCCCCTCGTGAGTGATGGGGCAGGCACTCTACCATCGATGGGAAGACAGAGCTCCAGGGAGAACTGGTGCCTGCCATGGCACCCCCAGGATTTGGGCTGAGCAGGAGCCAGTGCTCCCGGACAAGCAGCCAGGCTCCCCCCGCCCCAGCAGGGAGCTGCGCCTTCTCCATCTGACACTCCGCACTCATTTTAAGCACTGTTTTTTTTAGGGCTCCCATCAAAAGCTGCACTTGAGAGTAAATCTCTCAGAGCAGAGAGCCGTGTGAAAGTCCTTCGCAGTACACCTGTACCAACTACTACGCCTCAGGGCAGTAAAAATTTGCAATTTAAAAATGGTGTTTTCCATGCAAAGGGAACCGCCTTCCCTCCCCCAGAACAAAAGTAATAGATCTTAAAAAAGGAATATGCACTTTCTCTCTTGTATAATATGTACAATAAAACGTCCCTCTCTATTTTTCTCTTTCCTCCTTAGTCTTCTGTTTTCCTTGCTGTGAGTGAAGAAGCAGCAATGAAAAAGAGAAGTCAGGAAAAGGATTAAGCTCTTTTTCCATTTGGTCAAAAAGAAGCTCCTGGCTGAAAAAAACCATCCAGACGAATCATGCCTGTCATCTCAAGATTCAGGCACTTCAGGGCATATAAATGCACCGTGCCCTGGCTCAGCACCCTCCCCTAATGAGGAGGGTCACACAGGAGCTGCAGCACGGGAGGGACCCATGGACACCCTCCCTTCCTCCACCATCCAGGCGAGACGGCCGCAGCTGGGAGAAGTGGAATAAAAACACCCCAATAAAAGCCCTCCCCAGGAGACATCTGGAGCGGTGTTCTCTGGGGCAGGCTCCCCAGGTGAACAGGCAGCCCGTTGGGCTCCAGTGCCCACACTGGCACCCTGTGCCCGTGACACCCACCAAGGACAAAGGAGGTCATTGTAAAGCCACTCCTGATGCCGAGGGGTGCCACCCTGACGCCGGCCGGGGAGGTCTCGCAGGCTCTGCAGACCTCACTTGGGCTTGTCAGCCTTCACTTTGGATGCAAGCTATTTAAAATAAATGTCCTGTTTGCCCAAGTGCTTGCACAATTTTTTTTCGTGTGTGTGTGTATTTTTGTTGAGTTCCCTCCCCCTCACCTCAAGCAGGAAGGGAGTCCGACTTTCTCCCAAATTACGTGACTTGAGCTTTGACTACAATTAGCAATGCAGATGTAGACATGGACGTGTACCACCTCCAAGAAAAACTTACAGGTCCCGAGCTTCAAAACCTAACTAGTTAAGACAAGCATCATGCTGCATTGACTAAGGCTTGTTTTAATTTAAAATGGAGTGGCAGCTATGCCTAACAATGCACTAACTGGAAACATTAATTTTTTTTTAAGGAAGACTAACCATTAATTTCTCTGTTTTGTCATCAGTACTATTTTCCATCTTTAGGTAGTGTCAATGCCTTCAGTATTTTTAAATCTAAAACAACACTCTAAGATGGACAAGAGAAAGGAATCCTAGGTGATACGAACATTTTTGTGGAAAGTTTGAAAAGTCCAGTATATCAAATAAAGCACCCGAAACACATGGTAATACTTCGCTCATGATGAACTTTAAAAAACAAAACAAAACACCAAAAAAAACCCCCTCTCCTTATAATTTCACAGGTCTGCCCATGTGTGGTGCCAAGTCAAACACGGATGGTATGGCTACAGAGCACAGAGATGGGAACAGGTTCTGAGGCTGTTAGAACTGGCAGAGCAATGGCTCAACACCTGAGTGGAGATAAAAGCACTCCACTTGCAAGGTAAGTTTCCAGATGTAGCAAATAAAAGCTGCTGCGTTATCATGTGACTGCTAGTCTTGGCCACAGCTTTCCATTTTTCTATAAATATGACTACAGAGTAGAGAGAAGAAAGCTGTTCAGTTCCAAGCATAGAGATTTGATTATAAGTAAAGAGGAAAAAACTGCTTTTAGCAGCTAAGACTGCTTTAAAATGAATTTCATTCTCAATTGCCTTTACGTTCTGGAGTCGTTCATACCTGCACAATGCAAATGTAATAGGAGGGCTCTGGCTCACTCTGGCAGAGGTGTAAAAAGCAAGCTGGTAAGAAAAACAGAACTGCTAAAACACAAAAGCAGAACTGAAATCTAACTGTGGGAAGACAGCACAATGACCAGGCTGACCTTGGTGCTCAGGCCACGTATCACACCAGGCAAGTCTGTTTAATTATTACTACATCAGTGTACCTTTTTAGCTTGTTGTTGTTGTTGTTGGTTTTTAATACAGACAAGGTCTCTTGTGTGTATTTGGTGTGTAAAATGGTATGTAAAAATACACCATTAAAAAGCTTTCTACTGAAATAAGTTAGTATTCTTGAAATCTGTAACGCTAATTAGGATGTAAAAGCATTTTAACAGGCTTTAAGAAATAGTCAATGCTTTGTGCAGCTTGTTCAAGAGGCAAGCCAGGATTTGCTACACTTCTGAAAAGCAGCACCTATGCAAGAGAAGTTTACATAAGTGATACCTGTTGCCTTGCACTACACTCTCCTCTGAGCCAACTCCAATTTGTCAGCAATGAAAATAGCTTTTTTCTTTAAGAAAAGGAAAGACATTTTAGGAAGGAAATGGAGAGCCAAACTTTAAGCCTTGATTTTTACTAAGGGTAATGCAGTCAAATCTTTCTAAACATTCTATTTCAGTAGTCAAGATGCAAATGCCAAATATTTATATCCATCATTCTGTTACCAAGAAATTAAACAAACACAATGCTCTGCATCATCTGAGACTGCTGGTGGGAAAGGGAAAGTGACGTTTTACATTCTTCTACTTATACTTCCGAAACTACACAAGAGTAGACCAAAACCTGAAATTTTTACCCATGCAGTTCACTAACACTGTGTTGCCCACGTTGTGGATGTCAACGAATACAAAAAGTGTTAATGTCTAGACCTTATCTAAAATAAAAAGCTTGGTACCATTTTGTTCCTTTCCTGCCTATGCTGTTTAGCAACTGCTGCAAACAGAAGCAAGGAAAACAAAACAAGAATGAAACATATCCTGAGACAGAGGTCATTAATACACAGTTATACTATTAAGTCATCTAACTCCTCCCACTGAAATCCCTAATACATACTGAATATAAATTTCTAGCCTTGTTGTTATTCTCCTCTCTCACTTTATGTGCAGAATTAACGTGGCTCTCCTTATGAGCAAAGAAAATCCTTTGCTGACCTAAAAATAATACAACTGGGCAGAAGAGGAAGATGGGCGATTCCCTGCTATTTACTCATGTCTGCACCAGGGACAGGAGCAGGCTCCCAGCCTCCACACTGGCGATGTGCGCCGCAGAGGAGGCCGACGAGGAGGGAGGAGATGGAGAAAGCATGGTTTAAACATAAGGGCTCTCACCACCAATGAAGAAAAACTAGCAGGTTACAGACATATTCCCCTTCAGGAAAGGATTTCTCTCCCTCTCACTTCTTTTGGGGCAAGGCACAGGGAGGAAGATGAGAGAGAGAGCAAATTGGTTTCTGCTCCTGTGTGCAACCCCACCCAGGTCCAGATACTCATCTCCTTTTGGATGAAAAACCCTTCCTGGCCTCCACACCCAGGGCCCTGGGAAATAACATCCAACAGCTGCGCTAATCTCTCCCACTTGCTGCAGATGAGTGATGGAAAAGCAGCAGTGCTGCAAACGCCGCTCCTGCCTCCCTTCCCGGGGATCCCTGTGGTCCTCCCGCTGTCCTGCCATGACCGTTCCTGCCTCCTTCCCCCCCAGCATCACAGCCTGTCTGACCCCGAAGGACCCCTTGCTCTCCCATCTCCACCTCGCCCAACGCTATGGGTCTGTGCCGAAACCACAACCGGCACAGTAGCGCCGGGAGCCAACTCCCTGCCAGGAACAACGAGCTGGAAAGGCTCCCCTCCCCTTTCCCAGCGCGGAGGGGGACGGACACAGCTCACCAGAAGTTCAGTGCACGCTGCTTCACCTCCTTGGCGAAAGAGGGACTTTCCTTTTAACTTTTCCTGCCTCCCACCTCCCCACTGGCTGTCCGACTTTGTTACCAACGTGTCCCCTCGCTCCCTTTAATCCTCTCCCTCAAAGAAGCCACCCTTGGGTGCAGCAAAGGCTCCAAACACCTTCTATTAATAGAGGGATGCACAATGCTATGTGCATTCCTACAGCCGTGCCGTGGTCCAGGCGAGAAAAGTATCGTGTAGGAGCCAGGGCAGATCCGATATAAGCCTGGGTGATGTCATGCTTCAGAAACTTGTCGGCACGCTGCAGAGCCAGCGTCCGTACCGGCCCCAGAGTGGTGACTCCCAGAGTGACTCCCAGAGTCAGAGTAACTCTGAAGTTAACAGCTATGAGGTTTAATAAAAAGGCACGAGCCATCATGTGCCGTCTCTTACCTTTCTTTATGTGCAAGCAAAGAAAAATCAGGGAAAAAGTGCACTTCTTCCCAACACTGTAATGAATGGTGTGTACCAGCAACACTTCAGCCGTGACAGATTTAAATACCTCTGCCCCAGTGGAGCAGTAGCTTACTCCACCACCTACTGCAACAGAATTAACATGCAACTAAGAATAAATAAAGGGAAAATGGGAGATGGCCTGCAGACACTAGCACAAAGAAAGTAGTTAATTTTCTCATAATGACCTTTTTACTTAATAAAGGTCAAAATTTTAAAAACCAGAAATGGCAAGAAATTGTCTGGACAGAACAAAGGAGCAAGAGCCGAAGATCAAGATATATAACAATGAAGGGCTTAATAATTGGGGCAAGCATACCTGGGGAAAAAAAACAACGCATGACCACCACAGTCCTCCCCAGCTATCAAAACTGGAAGCTACACAACATCCAGAACAAAAGTCATTATTTGTGCACAGAAACTCAAGTGGACCTTCTGGTATTCTTTCGGGATAAGAAAAGGAAAGCTCTTCCTGCCTTCTAACATGTCTTTCAAATATCAAAGCCAAGTACTTGTGTAGTTTTAAAATAAGTGGCAAAGAGTTAAAAAAAAATTATGTGTTTACCATGTTAAAAAAGCAACCCCACTACTCACACCTAACATAAGATAAAACACATCTACAGGTGCTTGTCCATCCTATAACCATCTACTGATGACAACAGCGCTCACAAGTAGGTGCAGCTGAATCTGGACTGAACACCCTCTCCCTTACCTACATTTGCAGGTAAGCCTCGCTCAGCAGGCAGACCCCATGGATAACACAATAAGCAACAGCCAGCACTTTGAGAGAGTCTGTGTAGAAACAAACCATGTTCACCAGCATCAGGCAAACATGCTAATAACCTATTTTGGCTCAGCCCTTTTTGCCTCCTGTATTCCCTTTTACGAGAAGCTTTCCTCTACAGTCAGCTTTGCATTTTACCCACTTTCTATTCTTGCAACCAAGCTAAGACATTCAACACCATGTGACACACCACACAGCTTCACATGAGAGCGTCACTCCCTGTGTCCATTCATATCTGATATTTTTACCCAGCTGCTCTGGATTCCCAGTCTCCTCGCACAATGAGCTCCCTGATGTGAGCTGACCACTTCTAGGCCAATGTTGGGCTCATGCTGCTCTTCAGATGTTTCCCATCTCTCTTTTCTGAACAAACTTCAGAAAGCACTTACAATGCAGTTCTGGTCTGCTTTTGCAAGCCAGCAAACAGAGAGATGCTCAGCCCACTGATTTTACTTCTCCATTTGCTTAATACAAAGATGCATTTACCAGTTTGCTTGCATACCCTCTCCTCTGCCACATCAAGAGTTGCACGGTACCACAGCACATTTTTGGTTGTAGCATTTACCAGAGCTGGATTTCACCGTCACCAGCTGGCTCATGGAATTGCTCCTGCACTGAAAATGCTGCCAACAGAGATGAGGATTCAGGTCCTAGTTCCTAGCAGCAAGACACCAAGCAAGCAGCTTGCAGAGCAGAGCAGGAGAGTCAGCCGAATCGGCAGTGCCACACAACTCACCCTTGTGCACCTCCACCCTTGGCTTTAACAGTCTGGTAGCACTGACTCTGTTAGTAACTCTAGCAGCAGCTCTACCTGAACTATCCTTGAGGGTACAATCTCAAACAATGACTAATAAGGGAAGTACTGGGGCCAAAGCGTAGTGTGCCAAAGGTCAAGGAGGTCCATAAACATGTCTATGCTGAAGCATTCTCCATCTCTCCCTTGGTACTCAACAATCGTGTAGGATACAACCAACTCAGAATTATTCAGCTGCATTAAAAGAGCACAATGATTCATATTTCAAAGTGCTAACAAGGAACGAGTCTTATCTATGTGGACACCAACGGTTGTGACAGACGGAGAAGTAGTATGAAATTTCACAATGTTGCATGAAGACTACTTGTCATTCATGCTTCAAGTTGCTTCTAGCAACAGTAGTGTCAACTACTAGGAAGAAAACTTCCTCTCCCCACCACAAACTCATTTTGTCTCACAAGTAATATAAATTGCAAACAACATTTAGTTTTCAAACACGTTCACTCTTGTAAGTTCGCAATGTAACTAACACCCTCTTCCCAGAAAGGGCTGACCACATGTAGAAAGCAACGAGCTTCACAAAAACTAAGTCAGCAAGATTATTCCCTACTATATAAGGAGAGAGAAGATAGAAAGTGAATTCCTAAAGTCGCTTAAGTAGGCATTGGCAAAAACAGGAATGAAAATTAAGGGGCTTTTTCTGTTTTTTTTCTTTTACATCCTGTACAATGTACTTTTACCCATTCATGTTGCTGCTCCGTACACAACTTAGTTTTGTACTAGTCTTTTCTACTGCTGCTAATGATTGAAATAATCTCCGTACAGTTTAAATTTACATTAATTTATTTTCTTGGCTAATTTATCTCCCCAAAACACAGAACTACCCTGAAGAATAGCAACTGGGCAATAAACATGTAACATTCTAAGTAGCTGGAATTGTTTTGACTCAAAACCCACTTCCTTTTGAGTTGACTTAAACGGGGTTGCTCACGTGCATTGGCTAAAATGATTTAAGATTGGGATGTAGCTCCAGGTGCCCTGCAGTGTCCCACCACCTGACACCATGCACTGAAGAATGGGGATGTGCTGGCAAAGGGGGAAACCTGGTGACCAGCCCAACTGAGTTGCAAGCTGCATGTGACATCTTGTGAAACAATGTGCTTGCAGAGTCCAGGAGACTATTCCTAGGGCACTTAAGTTGTCCACTCCTTCTGAGTGAAGCCAGGTAACACCAAGACACGACGACAGCATTTTGTACTCGGGAGTGTTTTCAGAAACAAGACCTCACAGTGTGGCTACCCGGGCAAAACTGGAGGCAGATGAAAACAGGCACCAATGGTCAGGGTGTCCTGACACTGTCCATTCCAGGCCCTGAGCTCTTCTGTTGCTATGCCTGTTACCCATTCAACTGTTCAAAACAACAGCTTTCCGTGGTGGTGTTCAACCTCTAGCCAATTTGACTTTACAAGTTTCAGCAAAACTTGGGTAGGCTGTTTTGAAGAACAAGGTAGACTGTGAATGGCTTTTGGTTTCCTTTGTTTGGAAGTCTACAGAAGTGTATTACCCTGGGGCAAGAGAACTGCTTTTGCTGTCCTTGTGAAAATATGCCTGGGATTTGGCAGGTTACAAAGCTTAATATATTATATCATTGTTTGGACATGCTCTGTAAAAGGTCAAAAAACTTAATCTACCCTGAATCCATTCATGGCAGCAGGCATCTACTGGTTCTGGTCACCAGGTCAGCTCAGTGACTGAGGCAGGCAGCGTCTTTCACACTCTGCAATGTCTATTTATCTGTTGTCTCCAATAAAAAGTTAGTAAAAACAAATCCTATAACTGAAGACAATGCCACACTGAACCAAGTGTTCCACTGAACCAAGAAAGTCCCCATAACACTTATTGAGATCCAGGCTTTTCCCATGTTCAAACTGCACAACTATGCTTGCCGAGAACTGATGTTGAAACATGTCTCTATGAAAGGAGCTAACTGCAACGCTATCACCACTTCTCTCCTCTCCTCAGGAAGATACATGGGCATGAGAAGCAGCATGAATATCTACTTGCTGCTGTGAGGAAGGAAAAATTAAAAAACATTTAGCTGCTGTTACTGAGAGTACTATAAGAAGCCTCCTGGAGGAGAAGAAGAGGAAATTTAAAGGGTATGCTTAGTTACAGTGAAACCCAACAGAGGAATTTTATAGTGCATGTACTTGCTTAAAAGCCACACGTTTTACTTAAAGCCTGTTTCATTGTACTTGCCAAAGGGAAGAGGAGAAACCTCACAGAGCGCCTCAAGAGGTTTCTCCCCAGGAAATCCTCACATCTCCTCTGCTTGCACTGCTGATGTTGCTCAGAGCTGTCTGTCAGGAGACCTTTCCAAGCACATTACCATGTTTGACAGCAGCCCTCCACCACAAAAGTTTCCAGAGAAGTAACCCTGCTCTGCAAGGTTTCTCATTTTCCCTATTGGCTGCACAGTGTTTCAGCACTCTGCTAATTATATCAACACTCAGATACAAACTCACCAAAATAGACGGTGTCCTGAGGCCCCAGCTGCAGGGAAACAGGCTTCGTCCTTAAATAATCCAGGTAGGGTGGTGAAGGGGGTCAGAAAGCACCCCTGGGCCACCTCCCACTGCTAATGGAGACTGCAGACAACCTTGCCAGGACCAGCTCATGTCACTAATTAGGGTGCAGGTCCCAGGGCTTCAAAGGAACAGAGACTGACCAGGGAGGGTAATGCCACTAAGGAGATGCAGTGCCACAGCCCATTGTCAGCGGGACAAAGGGCCCTATTATTGCTCCCAAGAGCAGGGCAGTTCTTACCATAATTAGGAGACAAAGATGCACGATTTAGGATTTTACATAATCAAGAGATACTCTCCCAAGCGGGAACCCCTCTCACACAATCGGTGGATTAAGTATTGTTTATTCTGCCCCAAGTAAACAATGAGGTGCTCCCCGCTTGGGGCTTTACATCAAAAACCAGTACTGGGGAAGACAATGTGGGGTGTCTTTTCATCTGACTTTGAACAGCTAACCCTGTGATTTAAAGTTGTTCTTTTAACAGTATCTGGAAGGGTGATGGCCCACCCTGTAAATTAGCTGCTCACATACTGATCCGGGGCTGCCAGACAGCCTTACCTTTTCTGCTACTTAGCAGAGGGGGGCCGGGACAGACAGACTCTCTGGGGGCGAGAGGCTATATTTACACAACAGCACTACAATGGCAGGATTAAAGGACCACAAGGAAGCCAGGCAGAAGCTCCTACACACTCGGCACTTTGCTGCTGCTGGGGGATGCATCCCCGAGGAGGGGTTGGTACCACTGTCAAGGCAACGTGGGCTACTGCATGGCTCCAGAGCCCATGTCAATAACCGTTTTTACACTAACTACTGGGGGAGCAGAAAGGAATCAGATCTTTGCCCTATGGTTTACAAAGAAAGGCACAGCTAGGCAGGTTGAGCATCACTTATTTTTGGTCATGACAAAACAGTCTGGGCTGGGCTACCTAAAGCAGTAGCTGCAAACCAACCGTGCAGCTGGCTCTGGGATGCACAACATCTGATACTTCACAGAATTCCTGATGAAGTGACTCTACTCTTACAATACTGGCAATAAAAGAGACTGAGTGTGTTTTGCTCCCTGCTCATAACGCAGCTGCTATGCTTTTTTGTTTGTCTGAACTTTGTTTAAGGACAGTTCTTCCTCCTTGTCTTCTGTAATAGGGAAATGCCAGATTTGATGAACACCTTCCAATGTTTTGCAGTTTGCTCTCCTGCCATGAGCGCACCCATACTCACATGGCTCCTGCTCTGATACTCTAGCAAAATATCCTTCTCTTCATATCTTTCACTCAAAAAAACACCCCTAAACTTCACCAAGAGGAATCACTTCAGTCTCATGAACTCAGGAGTGAGAACAGCGTGCCACATTCAGCACATCTTGTTAAATCCTACAAACAGTCTTGCAGAACCCTGGGACCCAGGGGATTAGAGCCCCTGCCTGCCAAGGATTTTAACCCATTTCCTTTGGGATGAAAGAGTCACTTTAACAGCAGCCCAGACTGCTCTGCTTACCAGAGGATTTTCTGCCAGGTTGGGCCAAGCAGACAGTGCCATTCAACTTGTCTAGACTAGGACAAAAGGTGTGTTTTAAACCAGATAGGCAGGGCAAGTTGCATTAGCTGACCAGGGAGAACCACAGCTTCCTTGTCCTGCCCTATCTCCACTGACATGTCTTAGATTGCTAAAGCAAATATTTGACAAAAACCCCCTTACCATCGTCTAGACAAGCCCATAAAGACCGGCATCCCAGCACTATCCTTAACTCATGCCCAGAGCTTGCTAATCATGGCTTTGATTTAGGGACACATTTTAGTCTGTCGCTCAACAGAATCGAGTAGTAAAATCCATTTCAGAAGAATATTAACCATAAGCAAGTCTTTTAATCCTAGAGAAAGAGCTGCATGGAGAGGAGCAGCATGTTTGCACAGCCAGTGTGTCCTTCTGCATTGCTGCAGTGGGCTGCAAAGCTGCCAAGCTAGAAGGGTATCTATTCTCTTTTATCCATCTTTCAAAGCAAGAGAATGCACCTCTCCACTCAGGTCCACAGCTTATAACTTTGCAAAGAGGTCGTATCTTCATAGAAGTTTCAAAATGAGGCTAATGCCAGGATAAGCCTAACACGACAGCCGCTTTCTCTAAAGCATGAAGTATATGGCAAAATTATCTCAGGCTCCATTTTGGGGGAGGGTTGCAGAGCTCTTACCAGAGAAGAACTGTTTCGGTTTTGCTCTCTAATTACAATTTACCTCATTTACTGCAGAAACAGCAAACTCCATTTAATTAACTACTATTTGCTGGACCGAGTTTAAGAACTCCTTTCCCTGATAATTACAGTACTTACAATGCCTTTAAAAACGGTTTTACACGTATTTACTAAGGTTTTCTCATTAAAAAAAAGGAAATTTTAACTGAATTAATCCCAGTTAATAGAACAGAATGGCCCTGCTCCATCCCATTCTACTAAGAAACCGTGTTCAGGAGAGAATGTTGACACTTCAAGATGCTGAATTCTGCACTCTTCCAAAAGATCACTAGATTCCAACGTCCCAAAATAAGCTTAAAACACTGACAAGCTTCTGCAAATGGACAATCTCCTTTTCAAAAATAGCAGCTTCTCTACATGTTTAAACAAGACTGGGAATATCTTTTTTGTATCTTCATGTATCTGGCTCTACATTTTTCTGTGGTAAAAAACAGGAAATAAAAAAAGTATCAGGAGTCCCAAGGGCAACTACTTGAACAAAAACACAACACCCAAGCACCTTTCCAAACAATTAATAAGTAATTTCTCCTTGTTAAGAGAAGCTGATTTAAGCCAAAATCCAAATAATTCCCTAACTCCAACAGGCAGAAAAGCATAACACATTTTATTGAGTTTCTGGTTCCAGACTTTAATCTATCTTCACTCACTCCCACGACAGACAACAAAACCTTTATATCCAGCCACCTTCTCCCCAAGCAGAATCATCTCATAGGTTAGTACCTGAATACTTTAATCAAGTTTTTTGCTTCATTTTCATTTGCTTTCATTTAACTTGTTAAAATTTTGCAATGTTGGCATTTTACAGTTTTGTGTAACAACTGTGATGGGTTTGACGGGGAGGAAGGGATGCTTTAATTTCTTCTAAAAACATTCCCAGATATGAACTGGCCAGATTTCCCATATTTGCAAAAAATAATAAAATTAAGCCCTACAGCACCCTGGTGACCTAAGATGAGGCAGAAACATTTAAAAAAACTGTTCAAAATCACAAAGTGGGGCAGTTAACAGAGCAGGGGGCTAAATGGCTCCTGGCCCTCCCCAGCAGGCTCTCTCAGGCCATCTGGTGACCAGAAACACTCTCAGGATTATGTCTTACCTCAGAGAATTATCTGGATGTGTCTCCATGTGGGACTCCAGCCCATACTTGCAAAAAAAATCTTTGAAACACACTGGACAATGATAAACTTCCTCGTCAGCCTTCTTATCCCCTTCACAAGAGTGACCATCCTCGACAACCTTCAGAGAGAAGGAAAAAAAAACCTCACTAGACCAAATTTTAAGCAACAAACCAAGCATGCGATCCATTTGAAGTTCTTCTCTTAAAAATAAAGCAGTGGGCTTCATCCATAGCTTTGCTGCAGGCAACCAGAAATGACTCATTTCGGCAACAGAGGGTGAGCGACAGAGCTTCCACGCGTGTGTGAGAACGTGTACGACGGAAAAGGAGGCTTAGCAGGAGATAAAGTGTGCAACTAAGTCATGGATACATCAGCTCTAATGAGAAACTGCAATGTGAACAACTTATAAACCCGTATGTTTATATACCACTGAACTAGCATTCCTCCCCCTTCAAAAAACCAGGCAAGCTGTCAGCCTTGATTATTTATGCCATTGAGACACTGCCAACTCCTAATTCAAGTGGTCCAGGGAAAAGCACTGAACTTCTGCATGTTTTCTATAGCCCTCTTCTGATTACAGGGAGGAAAGCATGCACAGAAACAAGCGATATTGAGCTAAATGGAACTACTACTAGCTTGCCATTTAGAGATAGTAAGTGGAAAGGGTCGAGTTAAGTTTGGCAGCCACCATACATTTTGTATAAATGACTGAAATGAACTAAATTATTTCATAAACAAATGGAATGGAAATGTCTAGCCTTCATATAAATATTTTCTGGTTGCTCTTGCAACTCCAATAATGGAGGATTATGCTACTGTGAAAGGGAAATGCACTACAGATATTTTTTCTCCAGATCAAGACAAAAAAAAAGACTTAAGCTGTTGCTAGTTTTGAAGTAAACACTGTCTTTTTAGATGTTCAAATCACTACCCTGCAAGACTACTATGAAGTAAATAGGAGAAAAAAAAAAAAGAAACCTAGGGGGAAAGCTGCAGTAGCAAAAGAATAGTTCATCCGCTTGACATTCAACATCAATTATCTAATATAAATCATAAGCAAATCCAGAAAATTAAACAATAAAGAATAAAAAAAAATGAACTCTTTCAATCTCTGAAATGAGAAATTAATTTTCTATCTCAGACAAGTGTTTGCTACACAGGAAAAGCATGGCATCTTAAAATATATACAGGGCTGTTACAAGACCACATTTTAACACTTCTGTGATGACTGCATGAACACAACAGCAAGGGTGTAGCTAGGAAAGTCTTTTGCTTCATGCCCCGCAAAGAACCTTTTTTGCAGGTGTCCTCTCCTCTCTGTCCATCTCAGCATCGTGACTAAACTTCCGTTTTGAAGATAATCTCCTGCGCTTCAGCGGCGACGGGGGAGTTGTGCTTGCTGTGCTGTTGGGATCCTTCTCGTGAATCTTCATGTGCCTGAGCAGGAGGAGGAAGAAGACACTGTCAACAGGCAAATCGGGGCTGAAAGTCCGCGTAAATTTTAATGCCAACACCACGTCTAAGGTTTGCCTTTAAAGGATACCAGCAGAGATCCCATAAGCCCGACTGTGCTGCTGGAAGACAGCTGGGGCACGCAGGATCCAGCCCAGGCCCTGTGCAGCGCCCGGGAGCGTGCGGGGCCAGCAGCAGGGAGCCCAGCAGCTCTCCCCCATGCCCCGACCCACAGCAAAGCACCTGCCCCCCTGCCGCCTGGCCCCATGGGCATCATGCCCGTCCCCCATCATCCAACAGGCCCTGCTCCTGCCTGCTGCTGCACAGTAATCTACAAGCCTGGCCTGGCAGTCTTGTGGCAGCCCAGTGAGTAAAAGCCTGCAGCTGAGCATCCTCTTCTCTCAGGGCGACAAAAGCGTCCCGTCCCGTCTTCAGCTGGCTCTCCTCTTCTAGTTTCAGACAGTAACCCAAATCGATCAGTATATGCCAATGTCTGAGCAACACTTCTTAAATACATTTGTTTCCTTCTCATCCTTAACTTTTCCTTAACATCCTTAACACCCCAATACTGAGTTTCAACTGCAACTTTGAAGTCAAGAGGTATCTGGTCACGCTGCTAAGCCGCAGCCGGTTTGGCTTGTATTCACAAACCTGCTTCCCCAGGAAAACAACTATTTCTTGTCACAAAGACACGGGAAAGTTGAGAGGGACAAAATGACTCGGGAAGTAATCTCATGAACAACTGTATACCTGACCTGCTTGCCTTTTGGTTTTCTGTATCTGCAACTTGAGGAAAACACTGTGGTCTAGTTCTGGGGTAATGCTCCCATGCTTCTTTTTCTGAGTGCTAAATGCTCAAAATTTGTTTGGTTTGATTTAGTTTGTTTATTTGTTTGCTTTTAAAAAAAAAAATCAAACTTGAGCTCTTACATGCACTGGGAATTTTTGCTTCTAAAAGGAAGAAATGGGAGCGCAGGAGAGAGCTACCCTTTGTCTATATGACTGACTTCAAAGCAGCACAGGGGAGACAATGTTAATGGCATCTGGGCACATCCTTCAGAAGTCACACCCCCAACTCGGCTCAGGACCATGCCATTTAACTTGACTGCACGATATCGTGTTCAAACATGAGAGAATGTTGTAACCCAGACGAGTCTCGTATGTCCTCATAACTGCTTGGGTGTTATGACATAAAATCCGTTTTAGTTTTGGATGCCAAGGGCATGATGCTTCAAGATAACACACTGGACCAAACTGACCCACAGGCAGACTCCACTGGAGCTTCTGGGAGGACTGCCTCCTCACACAACACTTTTTTTAACACTTCCTTTCACAATCTCTGAACCTTTAAAAAAACAAAACAAAACCATCTCAAACTACAGCAAGGCTTCTGAGGGTGTTATGCAAGAACAGCGTTAAGCCAAAAGTACCACAAGTACCAGAACCCATGAAAGACTAAAATTGCTGTTCAGCTACTGCCTGCTTTCCACACCTGCTCAGAGGACCAGGTCCACATGAGGAAAAATGTGACTTCCCCAGCCCCCAGTAACCCTCACTGGTCACACAAATAGTGGACAGACACTGGTGATACCCGTCAGCCACACTGTGACAGGTTCAAGAAGGAGAGAGCATCCATGACAGGTTCAAGAAGGAGAGAGCATCCGCGTATAAATGTGCCCAGCAGGTTGGGGACAGCATCATGGAAACGCTGAATTTGTCTGACTTCTTTCCCTGCCAATTGCCCAACTGGGAGCAGAAGGAAGGTTGATGCTCCAAGGGTTTGGCTCTCTCCAGGTTCAACAGGACCCTGGGAGAAGTCAGAGCACTAACACATCCTCCGGAGTGCAGTGCACTCCCCTTCTTCAGCCCTCTGTAGCTCCCCCACCACAGGCACCAAAGCTAACATTTATCTGCATGAGTCCAGCACTGCCTGGTCTCACAAAATCTGCAGAGAAGGTATCTACAGATACTGTACTGCCTCATTGCCTTCATTCTTTTTCAGGTCTTTTATTTCTTCCCCCCCTTACGGCACGGATCTAACTTCTCATGTAGCCAAGTCAATCCCACAGCTTCCTACAGGTGGTAAGAGGAGCAGTTGCCTGTATTCACGCAAGAATAAGGGAGAAGAAACCAATTATTTGTTCAAAGGGTTTCTGTCCACAGTGGTTTAAGATAAAACTCAAAAAGCATATTGGAACAACAAGGCATAGTATTCAATTGCACAGGCAAAAACCTGGAAGGTCGTTTGGTTTTTTGTGGTTTTGTTGGTTTTTTTTCTTTTTGGTAAAGGCTGTTTTCCAGTTTCGATGATGTCTTGAAAGTGAGACAAGAGGCTTTTGCATGTGCCTGTCTGTCCCCCCACCCCCCACACACACACGGCCTGCATGCTTAACCTTTTGGCAGCTTGGCTGATGCTTAGCTGGTATTACTTGGCCAGTTACTTTTTCGAGAGCAAAAGCAGCCAAGCTAAATCACATTCACCCAGAAAACAAACAAACGACACAAAAAAAATGCTATGCGTAAAGCGTGGGACTTTTTGTTCCTATTTTCTTTTAAAGTCTCCTTTCTGCCAGTAACAAGTATGCAGAACTCCTGTTTAGTAGCCACCCATGCAAAACAGCTTCCTCGGGGCTGGGTTCTTCCCTCCTGCCATTTGTCCACCTGTTGAACTCTGCCTGTTTCGATGGAGCTGCTCCTACTGGAGATGGCACATCCATGGCATACCAACATGAGAAACCGTTGAGACCTCCAGGTTAGTGCCAGTCCAACCTGGCACCTCTTGCCTGGCATGACCTAATGCATGCAAACGTACTGGCTCCTGCACGTCCCAAAAGGAGTCTAGCTGTGTTTGCAGTGTAATGTATGCTAGGAAGGCAGGGTTTTGCTGCCTCTAGTATCAAAGTCATTGGCTGCCCCCAGCTTGCAGTTCTCCTTCCTGCAACTTGCGCGCTTTTGCCATGCCCTAAAAGTGAGAGCAGAATCCATACCCACAGCAAGGAATGTGGTAATCCCTTCATGTTTTAGTTTTGCATATTTGAAAGGAAGCAGCCCGAGCTATTGAGCTATAAACAGGAAGACACCCTGACTGCACCTTTGACTTTTACCGTGTAGGTCAAATATCACAGCCGCTGTGATAGCTCTCTGCATGTCATCATTAAAGGAAAAAGAAAAACCTGAAACCGAAGCAGACAGTTCCAGAGTTCTCAAGGAGAGTCGCAACCTGTCCACATTTACAGCCAGGAGATCTGTTCCTTTGGCAGGTTAAGCAAGTTTCACTACATCAAGGGTGGAGAGGAAGAAGATTACTAGAGCTACAGCCCAAGATAAGCGGGAAGATAAAGCCGAGCAGTACAAAGGATAGACACAATCTTCATCTCTCTCTTTTACTTTGCAACATGGATGTCATTCTGCCTCGAGAAAACATTTATCACCCAACTTGGGCTGAACTGCAGCAGATGCCAAGTCACATCCACATCCACAACCTTTCTTTCAAAGTTAAACACTCCCTTCACCAAGGCTGCTTTCACTTAGAGAGTTTCCTAACTATAATTAAGGGAGAGTGTGGGGGGAGAGAGTATTTGTGTTGCCTTATCCTCCTTTAGAAGAGTATGCCTTGATTAGATCTTACATGTAACGCTGAAAATGCTCAACCTCACTGTTTAGCCTGCCAAGACACAAGGAGAACAGGAACAAAGCTGTGCTTAGAAGTTATTTTCCCATTGTGACTATAACAACATATTTTGGCCTGACAACACTGGCATACTTTGAATACAAAAGCCAGGCTCATAAGTCAGCCTGGCTTTCAGCATCTTACAATGATAAAGAAAAATGATATGACATTCATCAGTTCCAAAAAATAAAGATAAACATTCAACACTTCAAGTGAGAATGTAGTGAAAAAAAAAAAAAAAAAAAAAAAAAAAAAAAAAAAAAAGACTCAAAGAAAACATTTTTTATTTCCATTGCGTGAAATCCTGAGCTTTTGATCTCTTCTCATAACAAGAGAGTTATTCTCAGAAGAAGAGAATTCTTCCCAAAGTCTTATAGCTGGAGCCATTCAGCTTTCCAAAGTCCTTATCTAGTCTCTCTCATATGAATTGTGTAAAGATCTATTGTCCATATTAACAACAACTTACTATTTTGGAGGGTTTTTTCCTTATTTCTTCTACGTAAATGCAAATCACTTTAAAAATAAGCATTCCATGGCCAAAATCACATTAAAGCACAACATACTCAACTCTTTCTCACTTTAGTGATGGAAAATTTTACAAGAAAAGGCAGGAGAGAGTGAGATGAAGAAAAAGGAGATAAAAGAAAGGTGTGAAGAACAGGGCTTTTTTTTTTTTTTTTTTCCTTCTACCCGAAATTAAGAATTGCTACATTTTGTTTTTGGTCCCCAAAGAAGGGAAAAAAAAAAAAAAAAAAAAAAAGGCAAAATAAGGACATGCACAGAAATGCTCATATTCAGCCACAAATGCAGGTTACGGTGACATGTGCCAGCAGCTCTGAAGTGGCCACTATTGCAGTTTAGAAGAGAGCCAGAGCCACAGAGGATGAAACTTGGCTTTTTTGTTCTAATTTAAATCAATGAATTGTGGCTCTGAGCCATCCTACCGAGCAACCCAAGAACAGCTGACAAGCTTGGGAAGGTACAGAGCCCTGAAACCTGCACTTCAGATGGTGGTTATTAGTCTCCACAGCACGCCTGCAAGTACACATACACTTGGACAGTACTGAGGGTGGAACACAAAAATGTAACCACGACACACAGGATGAAAGGAAGGAGATAAATATTTGAGCTTAATACTAGGGAGGGCTCCCTTGCACCAAGTGCTAGCTTCTCTCTCTTCTCTCAGAGAAAGTGGTAGAACTCTATTTAAAACGAGACCTGAGAGAGAGACAGAAGAATCTGCAAATAATAGTCCCAAAATGGACAGAGGAAATTAAGAGTTTTCCAAACAAGGCCTGATGCACCTCTGAACTAAACTCTTAATGTTTAAGAACTGCTATGCAAAAATGCAGATAACTTGCTACACACTATGCTTTTCGCAGCACAGCTGTATGTGAAAACACTCTCCTCATAATCTCTTCCCTCCCCCTCGCACAAGGAATTCCACAGGTGAGCCAAGAGGATCCAACTGTGCTCCGACTGTGTGCCAGTCAGCCCTCTCAACAAAATCACATTTTTCAAGTGCTTGACTGCCTTTCATTCCATCCTCCCCGTGAGAATCAACTTCCGCTTCCCCTCTTCTGCCACAACTTTCCTCTCCCCTTTAACAGTCACATGAACAGGATGACTAAAACGATACTGCACAAGAATTCCCCCAGGTTCTTTCCCCCTTTTTTTTTTTCTTTTTTTAAAACAAATGGGCAGAAAAAGTTTTCAGCCCCACACTAATGCAGAGTGTCATTTCAGAAGGGTGAATATCCCACCAGAAGAGCAGCAAGCGAATACTTTGCTATTTTTCATTGAAGAGACTTCTGTAAAAACAAACAAATGCAGAATTCAAGTGGCTTACTCCTTTTTTCTCCCCGTGGATGGTGTTGG